>NW_011888800.1:2499679-2512545 GCF_000151845.1 Pteropus vampyrus | reverse complement strand
ATCTACTAATGCGTAAATATTCATACTAAAAATGATCTTTTTGGTGAATATGGTGCTGTATTTCCAACCTGCACAATCAAAGTAGCTGAAAGTTGATGTTTTTAAGCCCTGGATCCATGCTGAAGAGAAACTACAGTAGTTCTCCTTTATCCGCTAGGGATAAGTTCCAAGACCCCCATCGGATGCCTAAAACCGTGAATAGTACCAACCTCGATTACTCTGCTGGAAATATGGCAACGGCTTCTTAATCAGCAGATGATTTTTATATCTGTTAGCCCAAATCTATTGCTGAATCTATGTAACCATCCCTCACTGCTTGACATCACTTGTTTCAGGAGATCTCTTACCGAAGTCTTTGTGTAGGCTCAACACTTTCTGTGCAACACTTTGCCATCAAGTGGAACGCATTTTCTGTTCATGCCACGAATTTAATGCCTTTTCCATCTTAACTAAGCACTTATCAGGCACTCCGGTCATAACTTTTGCAATTTGAGGTGTGACAGCAAAACTAGCACAAATTTCTTTTTCCTTCACAATTTCACAGATAAAAATCCATTCTTACTGCAGATCTTAGCAACCTTAATGTATGACTTTTTTTCTTTTTCTTATTAAGTTGAGAACTTTCTCCTTTTCACTAAAGGAGGCACTTGAAGGGTTCTCTTTGGCATATCCCAATTGCCAGCATCACTACTCTTGCAGTTTGGAGCCATTATTAAGTAAAATAAGGGTTACATGAACACAAGCACTGTGGTACCATAACAGTCCACCTGAAAACCAGAGGGCTACTGAGTAACTAACAGGTGGGGAGCATATACAGTGTGGAAACATAGAACAAAGGAATAATTCCTGTCCCAGGTAGGGCAGAGCATACAGCTTGAGATTTTAACATGCTACTCAGAATAGTGAACAAAACTTATAAATTGTTTATTTCTGAAATGTATCATTTAATATTTTTGAACTACAGTTGAGTGCAGGTAACTAAAACTGCAGAAAGCCAAACTATGGTTAAGGAGGGACAACTGCATTTTCCAAATTGATTTTTACCAATATCGACCAACCATTAGAATGCTGAAAAGGACAGTTTTCTCCTGCTCTCTCTAGGAAAATAAAACAAGAAATGCAAGTCAAGTTCCAAGGCTTCCAGTGAAATAACTCACCATAGAAAAGGCTCCTGACACCGCAGGGAAAAGGCACTTCTGCTAACACTTCTAAATGTCCCTTAACCATGCTCTCCTACTTACTTTGTAATGATTGCATGTTTTCCCTTTGGGCCTACTAAAGTATTTAATTGCAATTACACTCATTTACATAGCAGATGAGGCTAATTGCTGGTATTAGTTACCAAATGTATGCTTGTATTGTGAGGGTAAAAAAGAATGCCCTACAGAAAAGAAAACGACTGTGCCTCTAATTAAGGAGTTATGAAGTCAGAATGAGCTGGTTCCAAGATGTAAATATGAAATTGAGGGCTTTCAGAACTCTATAATGGTTTTTTATTACTCCATCTCACTTCCTGATTACACACAATGTTTAGGGACTAAAGATAAATACAGTGCAATGTTCACAGTGCTGACCTGATTGTTAGGCACGTTTTCTCACTTGTAGATTGAAATAAATACAGTTGTCTTGCAAACTCATGATAAATGGTGAGTTATGAGTACCTGGTCTCCATTTACTTGGCTATTCAACTGCTAATTCTAGCTCTGCTTATTGCAAAAGCAGCAGTGGCATCATCAAATACACACAAATTGGCATTTGGGGCTCATTATGCTCACTTGATACAGAATAGACAAAATAATCATGAATTGTGTTGCAAATTCTTCAGGAAAAAACAAAAGTTGGAGTTCTCTAGGTTGTTTTGTTCTTTCCTGTTTAATTTCTGTGTAGGTACTGTTTAAAAATGAAATTTTGTGGTGACTTACCTTGAAAAAACATACAATCTCATTGGGGAGACAGAATTCATACTCCTGAAACCATATCTATAGATCTGTATCTGTTTGTCTGTCTGTCTGTCTGTCTGTCTATCTACCTATCTATCATCTATCTTTCCCCACTCTTTTCATACCAGAAAGATTTTAAGGCAGAGT
Organism: Pteropus vampyrus; assembly: GCF_000151845.1. Taxonomy (NCBI): domain Eukaryota; kingdom Metazoa; phylum Chordata; class Mammalia; order Chiroptera; family Pteropodidae; genus Pteropus; species Pteropus vampyrus. The sequence goes on along the minus strand of NW_011888800.1, from coordinate 2,510,458 downwards.
AGTTGCCAACAATAAAAGCTGAGAGTATGCACTATTAACTATAAACCAGAGGGTAAAAAAGACAATCTGTCAAAAAGGACAGGAGCCCTTTGAGAAGATGTCATAAGACAGTGTCTTCTCTTAAGAAACATTTGGAATGAACAATAGACAACAACTCTCATAGTCTCAGCATCTCAGCTGCTGGTACTGACAAACTCAGGTATTTAAGAGTTTCTGTCTCTACAATAATTTTTCACCAGCAACATCTTTTTCTAGTTCATTCCTTTGTTCTTAGTTCTGTCTCTCCACAGTCACATTCCATGCCTTTTCTTAAAGATAAATTGTTTCTTAAAAAGAGAAAGAGGGAGGGAGAGAGGAAGGGAGGGAAAGAGAGAAAGAGAGAAAGGGAAAGAAAGGAAGAAAAGGAAGGAAGGAAGGAAGGAAAGGAGGGAAGGAGGGAGAGAGGGAGGGAGGGATGGATGAGGGTGGAAGGTGAGAGAGGGTGAGAGAGAGAGAGAGAGAGAAAGCGGGGGCTGGGGGGAGGGCAGGCTTTTCTGGCCTTAAAATATACTTGTTCTGTTAATTTTCTCTTTACTGAACGTTTAGCTATGATAATATTATAATGTATTGTGTTCAGTTACCTACACAGGTCATAAAATGAGTCTGGCTATCAGCCAAGTTTTGCCTCTCTCTCTCTCTCTCTCTCCTTATTGTTCAAAAAATAAAAGTATTGGGAGTGAAAGAAAGAATGGGAAGAGAGAAACAGAAAGGCTGAAGAGAAAATTCTCCATACCACAGCCTCATCCTTCTTAGTAAGCATTCTTTTTAAATATAGGCCTTCGGTAAACCAATCCCAGGTGGTATGACAGGGTCAACTGAGTGTTATTCTTTAAACTTGTGTTAAAAATCCATTTTGAGTTTCATCTCATCTCTGGGGCACTCAGGCAGTGCAATCACTAGGCTCTGGTGCCAAATGTAAACAGGACATCCTTTCAGATATCCAGGTCCAGCTGGAGAGAACACACACCCTCTGGTTCTTGCCCTGTTAGGAAACCAACTCCAATCCTTTCACAGAGAGATGCAGAGGCAGGGAAACCTACTCCTGCATGTGGGATGTAAACAGAATCCTTAAAAATATCTTTTTCTCACTATTGTTTAGTGTGTTCCTCCCCACCCCTTAATTATTCTTACACCACAGCAACACCTGCAGGCTAAAATTGTCACAGACACCCGATGGTTGTGATTTATCACAAAGTTTTCCACTCACTGGGGAGAGTTTATATCTTAGACCCTGGAATCACAAAATGTTAGGTCTCAAAGGCATTTTTAGAGCTCACCCAGTACAATTTTCTGATTTTGTAGGTCATAATAGATACTGAGGAATGAAGAAAGGGTACAACCTTTGAATAGCCTGATCTTCAGTGAATCACTGTCATTGGTGCTCTTGGAAGCAGATGAGTCATAAAGAAACACAAAAACAAGAATCTTACTCTTAAGACATTATATATGGATATTCTCACCTTTTTCTCTGCATAATGCAATGCTAAGAAAAACATAAGATATATTAGCAACAGCTCTCTGAGGGACAAATTACAAGCACTGTAGAAGTTTAGAGGTTAAAAGTATTGGTGAGAAATGACTCGTCAGGAAATGCTTTAGATAGGAGGTGAAATTCTCACAGCACTCCCCATTTCCACACTGGCAAAGGAGAGGAAATATTCTCACTGAGAAGTTTAAGAATGGCTGACTCTAATACTGATTGATAAAAAGTTACTTTTATCTCTACTGCCATTTTTTTCCTCTTTTCCCTTACCTTGCTGCATCAACTTACTGAACCTCATTTCAAACTCTCATTTCAAACAGCCCCTCTTAGGTATATGCCCAGCTCAGTTGCCTTACCCCTCCTTGGAAATTGCTCACAGGAGTAGGTCCCCAGTTGGTTGGTCATCATTACTTTAGTTCTCTGCTCACCCAACTCCATCGGAAAGAGGTAATTAGGCCAACGATGAATACCTGATCCAAGTTGGGGCAATCCGCTTCACCCAGGAATTTGCAGTTAGATCAGTAGAGAGTTCAGTTAGTTTCAACATGCAACTGGGAGCATAATAAATATCTTTGAGAACTGTGTACTGGCCATGTGTATCTGAAGTAGAGAGTTGGAGAAAGAGTACTTTCTGGCTCATAAGAACTACTTCAATCCTTTCCAAGGACTGGCTGCACTCTTGCTTTTAGGTACACTGCCATGTCCCTGTATTTCTATAATAAAACATCAAGTAGTTTGAGTTGTTTTCTGTTGCTGGCAACTGAGAGACTTAACTAAAACTCAAATTCTGGACCTGAATATTTTCTCAGTAGTTCCATCTGAAAAGATGGTCTCCTTTTCTTGAATATCTATCTATTTCTAGAACCAATCCAACCCCAAGCCTTAGGAGTGAGTCTAAACTTGTCCATTTTTTATTTCGCCCTCCAGATCTGTCCAAGAAATGGCATGGTAAATTTCCAAGAGGATTTAGGACCAGTTAGCTAAGATCGAATTCTTCCTTGCAGTTTTTAAAATAGTAACTGAACTTCTCACTGGGGTTTCCAATGCAGCCTATGATTTACTGTGGTAATTTGCTAAGAAAGAAAAGAAGAAAAGAAAAAGAAAAGAAAAGAAAAGAAAAGAAAAGAAAAAAGAAGAGAAGAGAAGAGAAAAGAAAAAAGAAAAGAAAAGAAAGAAAAGAAAAGAAAAAGGAAGGAAGGAAAGAAGGAAGGAAGGAAGGAAGGATGGAAGGAAGGAAAAGAGAAAGGAAAAAAGGAGAGAACGAGCAAGCAAGCAAACAAGCATATGCTTATACAATAACATGGCATAATGATTTAAAATAAAACATTTACAAAAGAAGTTTGATTTTATAATAAGGATTTCTAAGTAAATCTAAGCAGAGAAAGGACCGACTATGGTTAGAACTGATTTTACTTGTTTCATGTACAGGTCTAAAGAGAAGAAAATACCAAAGAAGACTGAAGATTTTCATGGGACTATCAACATACATTGCCTATAGTCAGATAAACAGGTCAGGAATAACAATTTAGAGGCTTTACTTCTTGTAACCAGACTGATGGTTTCCGAAGAATCACTAATTTCATTTCTTCAAGAAAGTCACAAAGACCCTGAAGTATCACATCCTCTGTTCCACGTCTTATTAACAATCCCCCACCAACTCTCCATCATCACCATAGAAGCACTCAAGGCCAGGTCTAAGCTAGATTGTGAAGCAGAGCTCTGTTTCAGTATCCTCTCCCCTGATAGGCTCTCAGAATCTTTACACTACGTATGCTGACCAGGGATCCTCCCTGAGGTTGCCCCAACTTCCACTCCAAGCACTTTTTTCCTGGTCATTGTCCAATGCGCTTTCCCACATCACTCTCCATCATCATCATTTACCATTCCAAGTCCTCTTAGCTTTGGGCCCTGATATTTGTGGGTAAAATTGTGGGTAAAATGATAAGCACTTAGTGGTACTGATAAATTAATTCATTACCTCATTCAGCTAATTAGGTTTGCATTTTAAGAAGGCTTCTGGAGACAATGTTTATATTTCAGAAGGTCAGGGATATGTCTTAACCCTCTTCTAAATATCTTATAAAATGTAATATGGTGCAGATCTTAGAATAAATGCCAAATATAAACTTGGATTGAATTCCTGAAAAGAATTAAACTAGATGAGTCATTCTAGATTTTTCCCAATGTCTTTCCATCCATCTCCCCTCCTTTCCCCACATATCCATATGTTCATTCCAGGAGAGGTTATATTAATCAAACTATATGTGGCTCTACGTAAAAACCACAACATAAATCTAGAATTTATTAGCTTGTTTCTATATTAGGGCCTCACTGAAGTCATTTGGACATACTTTATATCAATTTCCTCTTCGATGAAATGGGGTTATTATTGATCTATTACTTCTACAGCTTTTGGTAACATTCTATTTTAGTAAAACACTTTGGGAGCCTTCCAGGAAAACTTTCAGATAAAACTTAATATGGACTATTAAGTTTTGTGTACCTATTGTGCACAAAGCACTATATCAGTTGTTTTGGAAGTCACAAATATAGACAATATTTTCTGCCTTTAAAAAGCCCACAGTCTAATGTAGGTTATTTTGCAAATGATAAAATCACATGAGTAACATTTCTTTAACTGTTGTGCAAAAGAGACAAGTATACTTTTTAGTAACCTTGTAGAATTTTTCTCTTAAATAAATGAGAAAAAAGTGATGAACTTCATAATTTGCTGAAAAGGTATGGCCCAAAAAACATAAGCAAGTACCTGAATAATTTTGTATTGACTTTGTATCTTCAGAACTGTCCTTGGAATGCCATTTGTCTCCATGGACTCTAGGAATTTACTGTATAGTGCCTTGCTAACAGTGTTCACCTTGTTAATGTTAACAACAAACTGTAGGTACTACTGGATGTACTCAAGGGGCAACAACACAGAACCTCAAATGCCATGAGACAGCTAAAGAGAAATGAAGATAACAGTTAAGCCAGGGAAAGCTAGAAAATTTTGGGTGGCTCTGGAGTTACACACATACACCCACCCAACAGAAGGCACACTGGTTCAGATGCTCTACTGCACATTGATTCTGTTACATAGCTCGGTTACTGGGGCAAATTTACAGTATTCCAGGAACTACCTCTTAAGAGCAGATTTCATCTAAAATGATGCTGTGCCACAGAGAAATGCTGAAATTTTAACTCTCAGGCTCCTTCTATCAATATTATTTTATGGAAAATCTCAGAAATTATGTCAAATATGCCTAGGGATGTTCTGAGCATTCAACAAAACTGCTGCTATCTCTAGGACTGTCATAATTTTTCTTTATAATTCCTGTTAATATGAGAGAATGCATTCTGAAAAGAATTGTCTTTGAACATTCACTCCAAAAACAAGCAAGGAAATTTAAGAGTGAATCATATTCTTCCATTCTGGACTTGGAGGTTGATCTGCTTGTTACCCAACACTCCAAGGAAAAATAAATTTTTTTCTAAGAGTGCAAATAAAAACATCTATCACTTCAAAACTTTTCCTCTCTTTGGAAGTAATAGTTTTTGACTCAGGACATGAACCTAGCATTTAACGCAGCTGTCCAAGATGTAGGTGTGTACAGGAAATGCGAGAGTGACAGACAGGGAACAGTGAAAGGGCATTTTTATCTAATTTTTGAGAGGGTTTACGAAAAGCTTTTCCAAATATTTTATGGAATAACAAGAGGAGTCAGTTGTTTGGAATTTAAGTAAAAACTCTACCAACAGAAATATATGGCAGACTATTAAGGCACAAAATTTTCCAACTATAGACTTAAGGAAGTTAATACTGTGTGTGTGTGTGTGTGTGTGTGTGTGTGTGTGTGTGTGTGTGTGTGTGTGTGTGTTTTAATTGGGAAGTGCTAAAAGTAATACAAGTCTTGGAAAATCACAAATTTTCTTTCTTACTCCAAAATGTCCAACTATATAAATTATGGGTCTAGTTAACTTTCTCTCTTATTTGAGTATGACTCTATTATAGAAGATAGGATCCATACCAAAAAAAAAAAAAGAATTTTCTCTACCTTTCATACATTTTCTATAATAATCCTTTCTTACTATTACTCCCTACACTTTTCTCTGTGTCCACTTTGTTAATTCAGTACACCAAGTCACAGTATTGGATTCTAAATATCATATGAGTTTTGTTACAAAGAAAATGATTTCAAAGAAATCATTACAAAGAAAATGAATATGATTTGTTTAAAAATAAATTCACTTCAAAAAAAACTAAGAACTTAGGGCAGAACAGTGGACCTGGCCATCACCGCATCACTGCAGGCTACCCTTTTCATACTGGTTTTGACCTGATCCAGTGACAAACTTAAAGTTTCAGAGAAGCCTAGAGTTTAACAAAAAGGCTAATATTTTCCCCATGTATTTGCTCCTTATTCCTTTGTATCATTCTGTGTTAAAATAGCCAGCTTATCAAATGCTTTGGCCCTTCAGAGATGAGCACTAGAAATACATAAATACATAGATGTCTTTTTATATAGACTTTTCTAACCAAATTTAGCTGCAGGGGAATATAAAAGACAAATGTGTTGACAAATGACAAGATGTTACTCACTGTAAAAATATTATTGCATGCACACAATTTCCTGCTACAGTGTATATATTGAATGTAACTTTATTCAAAATGAACTGCACACCAAGAGAAATCTTGCCTTCTGATCTATTCTAGCTAGATTTTGGATTCTCTGGAAGTAGCTGTTTAAAAAACCTTGCCCTGAACCTAATAATCACAAATAGACATGAATTTCCCCCATGAGATGCCACAAATTAAAAAATGGATTTTATTTGGATCAAAAGTGGTTTTGGCTAGAAATTGATAAAAGTATTTCAGACAAAGTATGTAAAGGATGTGGCTCTGGAGACACATTAATGAGTGTTACTGCCAACCTCTCCTGAAATGAGTGCTCTTCAATAATGATGTAGAGATAGGCATATGGCTATTTAAATTTATTATCTATATTTCAGTTAAATCAAAGTCTTTAAAGAGAAATTTGGCATCAGAAATATCATTTGTATTTGTTAAAGCATTAGAATCTCTAACCTCACAAATGTTCATGTATCATGAGTTCTAATATATTGATTACCCAAAGAATATATATTATAGTTCCAATATCTACTAGCAATAATAACAAGATATGTAATTCAATTTTTTATTTAGCTGGGTTGGATTATCTTTTAATATAAGATATCAAATGTTAAAAATTATATATCAAGAATTCATATATTCTTATTCTCCATCAAACCTTGGCATACTTAAATCTAGGTTAATATCACATCGCATTACCATAATTGATGAATGGAAACTGGAGCCAGCAACTGGAACAAATTGCAAATAAAAAGAACAAACCTGAATGCACTCTTTCTAAGCAACTCAGGACTTTTGGACTTAGAACTCATTTGGCTTTAAAAATAATGTCACCAAGGGCATCAGAACTTAGCTAGGGTTATAAACCCAGACTGCTGAATTCAACTGTTGGACCGAAATAGTTCTAGCCAAAGGTTATTTAGTATTCACAGTGTTAATTACAGTTGTCCTGGTGGTTTATGTTCTGTCTGGAAAGAGCGTGGCGAACAAGCCCATTCTGGATTAGACAAGGCACATGGTAGACACAACACTGAACTCAAGGTCTATATTTGGGCATTGGCATGGGCAAATTCTAACTGTGTTTGGCAGAAATGCAGGTCTAATGATCCTTCCAAGACTAATTCAAACACAGGCAAATGGCTGGATTTGGTAAAGCTTTCAGCATACCATATTTCATATAAGAAATGGGTCCACTGCTTAGTCCAATCTCTTATTTGACGTCAATATTTAACTCTAAAATTTTCCTATTGTCTTCTCTACCCTACATATCTTACAGAGTCACCATACAGAAGGCAAATATTTTTCCGTTAGATCTTCAGGGTGGAGATTCTATTGAGGTCAGTGTTTCGGAGCTTAGTACAGGATGTCCCTTCAGTTTTTTGAATCCTGGCTCAGTGAAATCACTGATAAGCTGTGCCTTTGCTCTTGATTTCCCACAGAACTGAAAAAAATGTATACCCAAAGTGACTTGGGAGAAATGGGTAAAATGTATTTTCCCAGCCCAACAAGCTCCCGCTGCTCCCCACACCCACGACATATTCCCACACACACCATCTCTGTCTCTTTTTAATTTTTTTCTTCCTCTTTGGCTTATGCTGTTCTTTTTTGGTCTCTGGCCCTAGTTATGACAGCTGATTGACATAGCTGGCAGTTCCCTTGGTGTCTGGTTAGGCAGAATTCCCCTTGCAAAACCAGGATGCAAAACAAAGAACAGACAGCAGTGTAGAAAAGAAGACCGAACAAAACAAAACCAAGAGAGAAGCAATGTTGTTTGCTGAAAATATTTTTAAATTTTTCGAAAAGGGAGAGCAAACCTTTAAAAGATTGTTTTAATCTTCTGTGTTCTTTTTCCTTTCCCCTTCTCTTTCTAGTCATCCCTTCCCCCAACCCCACACCGCTTTTTGGCTTCCATTTCCCCATCTGCTTTCTTGTATTTTTTCCCTGAGTCATAAACATTTTATCAAGAAGTCTTCCTTTTTCCGACTTTCCTCAGAGCCAAGCATTGGTTTTATCCTATTTATTTTTACACCTGTAGGGTAGATGATTGCATCAAGTGAAACTGTAAACAACTACTGCTCTGCCTCCTTCTTTTTAAGACCTTTCTTCCATTCTCCTACAGGCAACTAGATTTTATGCTGCCCTCAATACTATCATTATGCAGGGTACGACACTCCCAGGCTAAGACACTCTTCACTAACATTTTTTCATGGGTAGATGACCCTCTCTAGTTTCCCTCTATTTAAACATCTATTTCTAGGTGGGTCATTTGCCTGAGAAGTTTCAGTTCTCTATCATATTGCAAAAAAAAACCCAAAAAAACAAAACATAAAATTATGTTCATTGAAGTGTTGGTAACTTAATATATCATCCTTTTGATGGTGTATTCTTTTTAATATTATTAAGGCAAAGAAATAAACAGGATGATGGAAATTCAGACTTCTGCAACGGACTTTCTGAGTTATTTTCTGATTTTATAATGCAACCATCTATACTTTTTAGGACAGAGGTTTGTCATATGTATCAGGCAGGGTCCTAGAAGTTCCTTAATACTCTTTTTCTTATAGTAAATTTGTATGAAATTTGAACTCAATACTTTTCTGTTGCTCATTTTTATGTTTTCAGTTTTCCTGAACTTTTAGGAGTCTTAGCTTATTTAGCTTTTTTACCTTAACAGAGCATTCATTCTCTTATGTTATTATTTTTAAATACGGTTTTACCCTATTTATCCAACTTATTTTTCTACCTGTAGGGTAGATGATTGTACAATGTATGTGTATATACTCTGGATGCAAGTCCTTTATCAGATATATAGAGGGCTTGCATCCAGAATATATAAAGAATTCTTAAAACTCAAAACTATGAAAACAAGCAACCCAATTTTAAAAATGGCAAAAGATTAAACACCCATTTTACTTTATCATGAAAATATATAGATAGCAAATTCCATGTATATAGAGATAAGATACAAAGATGCTTAACATCATTAATTATTAGGGAAATATAAAACTGAGACCACACACTATTAGAATGGCCAAAATTAAAAACACTGACCATGCCAAATGTTGCTGAACTTTTGGAAGACCTGGAACTCTTCATATCTTGTTGGTAAGAATGTAAAATGGTACCTCTTTGGAAATCAGGTTAGTAATCTCTGAAAAATTTAAACACATACCTACCCTATGATCTAGACATTCTATCCCTTAATATTTACTCATGAAGACATATGAAAGCATATGTCCATGCAAAGACTTTTATGCAAAAGCTCATAGCAGCTTTATTTATAGTAGCCCCAAACTAGAAATGACATAAATATCCATCAACAGGTGAGTGGATAAAAAAATTATGACATATCCATACAACAGAATACGACTTAGCATTAAAAAAGAATGAACTAATATTACATACATGCAACAAAATGGATAAATCTCAAAATAATTATACCCAGTAAAAAAAAAGCCAGAAAAAAAGAGTACAAACTTGATGATTCAATTCATATAAAACACTAGGAAAATGCGATCTAATCTATAGTAACAGAAAGCGGATTGTTGATTGCCCGGAGGGAAGCAGAGTTGGGCAGGAGGGAGAGATCATAAACCAGCACAAGAAGATTTGTGAAAGTGATGAATATGTTCACTATCTTGAGTGTGGTGATAGTTTCACACGTCAAAACTTATCACCTTGTACACTTTAAATGCATGCTGTTGACTGTATGTCAATTATACTTCAATAAAAATGAATTTTTGTCTTCTCAGTATTTTTTCTGTTTCCCACCCTCTATATTTCACTGACTTTCCCTTTCCTTTTTCTATTAACTTTTGATTCTGCTTTTGAGCAATTTCTCCTCACTGTGGGATTCTGTCCTAGAAGGCATCAGTTTTGAGAGTGTGTGGGAGCTAGGCAAGAATCATAGAACCTTTGAACTTGTCAGCTTTTCGAGTGAGGAAAACTTCTTCCAGTTTCAGCTGCTGCTCTTATACTGGCCCACCACATTGCCAAAAAGAAGTGCTTTTTGTCTATTTGAGGCTCTCTTCTCACTCCATTGCTGCAATTCACTTTCTCTTTCACTGACATCAATAGCATGCAGCTCTTGTAGCTGCACAGGGTTTGTCCCTATTCACTTGTCTTTTGGGCTTTGTGGGGCTGCCTTATCACTTAGTTTTACCTTAAAGGTTATATGTGGGTTTTTGATTTTGCTATCAATTTTTTTTTTTTTGGAGGGGAAATTTAAAAACTACACTACCACTGCTGTCTCCATTTACTTAGAATCTCTGTTGACACTGAGTATTGAGATTCTTTTTTCAGGAATACGTATATTGCTCTGCAGACGTGCTTTGGTAAGGCATCACATATTGAAATTGGTCATTTATTCAAGTAATATTTATTGAGTGCCTACTACATATCAAGTACTATTCTAGGCTTTGGAGATGCCGTGGTGAACAAGGTTGATAAAGTTTCTGCTCATGTGGGGTTTAAATTCAAAGGAGGAGACAGATTAACATATAAAATAAATAAAACACATTGATATGGTCTGAATGTTTGTGTCCCCCCAAAATTCATGCTAAACTCCTAATCGCCAAGATAATGATTGAACTTAGTGCCCTTATTAAAGAGGCCTCAGAGACCTCCCCCT
>NW_011888800.1:2479778-2499354 GCF_000151845.1 Pteropus vampyrus | reverse complement strand
AATGTATTATTTCAGTTTTAAAATTTATCAGCATGCAGGTGGTAATTGAAGACCTGGCAATAGATAACATAACTTAGGAAGAGCATGTAGAATTAGAAAACACAGAACCCTTAATCACATTAAAATTTTAAGTGCAGAACTGAAAGAGAAGCCATGAAACAGACAGAAATAAAAATCATAAAGATGGAAGTAGGCCAGGCGAGATCGGGATTATAAATGAAAATGGAGAACAGTTTATAAAAGGAGATGCAAAATTACTATTTTATAGAGCTTATCCATGAAGAAAGGAGAGAGACAGGGCAATAGCAGAAAAAGAATGCAAATGCTCAACAATGTGTTTTGTTAGAAAGAGATATACTTGGTGTTTTTGGTTGCTGTGTGGAAGCAACGTGACGAGAGAAAGTAAAAGAAATAGTGGTTTTTTACACCATTAGAATCCCTGTTAGAGCATATCCAAAAATTTCCCAGCAAGCTCTAATGCAAGTAGGGCCATGAACTGTGCTAGGTACTGAGTATATAGAGATGTAAACTCTATCCATTCCTGTCCCATGAGATAGTCTAGTGATAAGGGCAGGCAAATAAACTTACTTAATTTATTAATTATATTAACTATTTTAAATTGGCTGTATCAGCACTGTGTACAAGATTGTGAACTAGTTGTTAGAATTTTATTCCTGCAAGGGGCCCTAGGAAATATCTTTTCTCTTTTTTTCACATGATAAAACAGTCAGAAAAAGTTTAAAGAGCTTGTCTAAGGCTACTACAGCTCATTAATAGAAGACTCCCAATCAGGGCAGAGTGTCCAGACTGCCAGGAATCTTTTTACTTGGATAGCACACACCTCACTAAAAGAATTCATATTTATATTATTTTAAATACTCTATGTTTTAAATATTTAAAATCTAAATAGTCAATTCTAGCAAAAAAAAAAAGCAGACTTGGATAAATCTGAAACCATCTTGCTACTAACATCTAGAAATAATGGAAAAACATAAGAAATTTTAATGCATATTTAGGTTTGAAAGAAAAAAATAAGGGGAGGGAGGGAAGGCAGAAATCAGGAGGCTGAAAGCCCGTAATTGTAATACACGAGCTGACTCTGCAGCTGCACTAGGGTAGGGTCCTCTAGTTTGACAACAGCCAGGGGCTTGGAGTTGCAAAGCATAGGAAACAAGACCTTGAGCCTATGTGATGCAAAATATTAGAACTGGAACTGAGTATAAACTCAGGGCTTTCAAAGCTACATGCTCAGAGAAAAGGATAACAGAAAGAAAGTAGACTATCACCTAAGGAAGATGACAAGAAAGCTTGTCTTCAAGTTCTGGAGAAAAGAAATGACAAAATCCAAAGCCTATGTGTATAGATTTAGAGACTGAATTACATCACTTCATAGTTCAGGATTCCTCTAAAGTGAGAAATTAATTTAAAAATTAATTTTTCCCTAGGGATACAAGGCAGAAGTAAAAATAAAACTACTGTGGAACACTACTGTCCAGAAAACAGAGAAATTACACACGCACAAACACACACCACCACCACCACCACCACCACCACCACCACCTCTAAAGATGAATGCATAGTTAAAACTTACAAAACATACATAAGCAAGAGTCAGCAACAAAACCAAAGAGAGGATTAATTTTCTGTAGCAAATATTGTTGATTGCCCTGCCAGTATGCTTTTGGCCTTAGACCTTGCTACGTCATGTTCATTGTCAACTCCCACTTGCAGGTATCTACATGTCTGCCTGAAGGCTGTCTCTAAAGCAGCAGCACAAGTCACTCTGTCCTTGTACATAGCAGGCTACATGTTCCAAGGAGTTAACACTCCCAGAGCAGCGCTCAACCAATGACTAATATGTAAATATCCCAGCTCCCTTGCTCCTGGGCAGGAGAGGGAGTTGTGATAACTCTGAGACTTGTTCTAGCTGTTTCCCACACATTTCCTTCACCTCCCAAATAAACCACTTGTACTTGAATTTTCTCAGGGTTAAGTTCTGGAGAAACCAGAACTAATAAAATAATAGAACAACAATTTGAATGAGAATATAAAATCAATATAGTTAAAAGCATTGAAGATTTGAAAGAATAGAAACTGTAAGTCAAAAACTAAAACTATAGGCAAAAAAAGAGGTAAATTTGTAAAAGAAATGAATAGGATAAAAATTACAATAATTGAAATTTCAGAAACTGAGAAGCTGAAGTTTAGACAGAAACTCAAATCAATTAGTGAACAAAAGCACTAATCCTAGGAAACTACCAAAAATACAGCACAGAGAGTAAAAGAAAAATAGAGGAAAAACATGAAAAATAGGTAAAAGCTTGGGAATAGACCAAGAAGGATCAATATGTCTCTAAAAGACAACATAAAATAAATAGAGTATAGACCATATTCAAAGATAGAATAGCTCGGATTTTTCTAAAATTAAAGAAAGATCAGAATACTCAGATTCAAGAAACACAAATTTGGTACAGGATATGTAAAAATAAACTGACACCTAGTCACATTCCTAGTGAAATTGCAAAATCACCCAAAAATGAAAATCTGAAAAGCAACCAAAGAGCAGAGTACATATGTAGAACTCTCCATTATAAGCACAGCAAATTTCTCTCAATAACAACAACAGACATTAAATATCTTCAGAGTCTTAGAAGAAAATAATTATCAACTACAAATTCTATGCCAGACCAAACTATTACTCAAGAGTAAGGGCAAAATAAAAATATTCCTTAGATAAACAAAAACTGAGAGAGTCTGCCATTCACTGATCCTTCTAAAAGAGCTATCAAAAATTAGACTGCAGAAAGAAGGAAATTATGGAAGAGAAAAAAAAAATGGAATACAGAAAGCAATGGTTATCAAGGTAACAGATAAATATGTAGGACAACCTGAATAAACATGGACTGTCAAAAGAAATGATCACTTATTTAGAGAAAGATTGTACTAAAATACTAGGTGATGAGAACATGTTAGATAGAGATAGTAAATGGTTAAAATTTTCTAATGATCTTGTATTGCTTGAAAGGAAGATAGATATATTAATCATCTTTAAAGTTTCTTAAGTCAAACACGCACATTAAAAATGTCAGGATAACTACTACGAGAAATGGAAACTATGTCAAACAAACTCGTAGAAGGAAAAATAGGAAGATAAAATTTTGTCAACCCACTATAAAGCAAGGAAGGAGAGACAATGAACAACTTAAAGATCAACAGAAATCACAAAAGACACTGTATACACATACACACACACACACAAGTAATCACAACGAAAGTAAATAGACTAAAGATACTCAGATTGGATTTTTTAAAAATCTAATTATATGGTATTTTAAGAGACAAAATATAGCAGAGGTAAGACGAGTGAAAACTAATAGGAAAATGGCATATTAAAAGATTATCAATAATTAAAAAACTAAAGAGGCAATGGAAAATTTGAAGAAAACATTTTTGTATCAGATGGCTCTCAACCTATCACAAAGTATCCTCAAATTCAGACACTTAGAAACCTAAGTATTTAGAGTTGCTCATGAGTCAGATCAGCTAGGATCTTATATGGACCAGGATCAGCTGACCTTGATTGGGCTCATTCATGCATCTATAGTCAGCTAGCAGGTTGGCAGGGGTTACTGGTCTAGTATGGCTTCAATTGCATGCTAGCTCTTGGCTGAGGAAAGGGTAAATGGGTCATGTCTCTCATCATACAGCAGACTAGCTTGAGCAGTTACATGATTCAATGAAAGAAAAGAAGCACAAAAAGAAAAGAAGCACAAGGACTAGGCTTAAAAATGACAATGTCATTTCTGCTTTATTCTATTGGCCAAGTCACAGACCAACCCAGATTCAAGGGATAGTAAAATAGACTTTTCATGGGAGGAACTACGAAGTCATGACAAAGAGCATGAATATCTATAGCAGCCATTAATTGGGATGGTCAATACAATCAAACTACCATACTCAGCAAGCACTAACAAAAATACAGCCAATATTGCTACAGTATCAGAGAAAATATATTTTAAGATTAAGAGCAATAAGGATAATGAGAGTCAATATATATTATGAAAAATGAACATGTCATAGAGAGTTATAACAATAGGAAACCTGTATCTACCTAACAAAAAACAAGCTTAAAAAAGTGACTCGATTACATGTAAAATTTATAAATTCACAATTACAATGAGAGATTTTAAGGGACCGCATAAGTTAATTAAGACTAACAAAAAAGATATAGAAGATATAAATAGCAATGTAATCACACAATCTAATCAATATTACAAGCACAGCAAACTTCTCTCAATAACAGATAAAGTTCGCATATAAAATTAATATATAGACTTTCCTTTTAAGCTTATATCAGAACATTTACAAAACTGACCATGTAGTTGGCCAAAAAAAAAGTACCAATGAATGCCAAAGAAATTTATAGCATACTTACTGTTATATCTCTGATCAAAAAGCACAAAAGGAGAAAAATCAGAAATTTCTATCTAAAGGATAGCTAGTCCCTCATTTAAAAAGATAGTCTCTCTACTAAAAAAAAAAAAAAAAAAAAACACCCTCTTAAGTTTGGAAATTTAAAAACACAGATGTAACTGATCAAATCAGCAAATATTTATAATGTAAATCATATAAATCAAATAGTGTAGATCAAATAATGTAAAAAAAATCAAATAATGTAAACAGCAAAATATTTAGACCTCAACAATGACTATATTGCACATCAAGATTTAAGGGTGTAGCTAAAGCAGTACTTAGAAGAAACTGTATTGTCTATAGAATACCATCTAGCAATAAAATGAGATAAATATAATAGTTAATGTTAATTCAATGTTAGTGCTCTGTATAATTTCATTTAATCTCAGAGCAAACAACTAACTCATTTAGTTAACTACTATCATTATCTTTATTTTATAGATGAGGAAATTGAATCTCAGAACTTGATTAATTTGTCCAAGTTTACAGAGTAAGCAACAGAGATAGGTTTCAAACCCAGGCCTTCTTACATCAGAGCTCTTCACTTAGCTGATACGTGACTATATATGTACTGTCATGGAAAGATCCTAAGACACATTTTTAAGTAAAACAATAAGATTTCTAATAATTTCTATCTATAAGTCCATTTATGTAATATCAAATTCCAAGACTATGTATGTGTATATAAACATGGATTTATGTTAACGAATATTGTGTCTGTTAAATATGGAGACTGGAAGTGAGGAGAACACAAGGTGAAAGGAGATGTTCAGGTTTTAGACTACATACTCACTGTTTTAATATTTTTACAATGTGATGTTGGAAAACATTTCTAATGGGAAAACTTCAAAATCTAAATGCAAAAGAATCTATGTATATCCATGTAAGGGCAGATTAACTGTTAAAAGGAGAAATCAGGAGAAACAGTGTTAGGTGTATATATGGGTACTACATATTATAAAGTCCTTTGGAGTAAGTTTTATGACTCTAGATTTGGATTATTCTCACATTGAAATAGACCTCAGAGAGCTAACAAAGATTTGATTATATAAAAATTAACTTATTTAACACATTAGATAAATGTTCTTATTTAATGCCAATTAGTATTCTAGATTCTGGGATATAACAATGAATAAGATCACAGGAATTTCCCTAAAGAAACTTAGAGTTTAGTGGAGGATGATGGGTCTCTGCTCTATATTAAATCCGTAGAGGGCAGGATGTTAGTGGCTAATAATAGTATTTCTGGGGAAAGAGAATTCAGAACTCATTTAAAAATTAAAAAAATATATATATATCAGTTGGTAGCCAAAGTTCTAAAGTAAAATTTGCAGATAAAAACAGTAAACATTGGGGGTGGGATGGGCAAAAACATGTTTTGTTTTATTTTGGTTTTTTTTTCCCCCCTGAAACCACCTGCATAAATTGATTTTTGGATTATGAACACATCTTTTTTCCATTGCTACCAATCACAACCACTTTCTTGTAATATTTGCCTTACCCTTAGAAACATATCCCAAGAAACAGCCACAGCACTTGTATTCCAAAAGGTATGGTGGATTTCCTTCCAACAAAACAGTTTTTAAAATCAGAAGCATCTCAGTTTATTTCGAACTTGTTATTATCATACTTTCTTGCTACTTTTGAATTTAATCTTCCCAATTTAGCTGACAATTACAGAGCAGGCAGGCAAATTCTCTAAGTAATTATGCCTGGGGGTTCCATAAAAATAACACTCTTACAGACCATCAGAGCATTGGATTATCTAAATGGTTTCTGAGAGAAAGGTCAAAAACAGCTGAGCATGTCAAATTAGATTGAAATCCTAAATACTTAACCCACTGAGGTACAGAAGAATAACATGTGGACCACATACAAAAAGAATGTTGTCATTTTTATTATATTTCTAAAAACCTATGCAATCTGTTTGGGCATGTAATGGTCTGAGGAAATAATCTGAAAGACTACAAATGGCAAACATTTGAAATATTTTTAGGAGCTGAAATTTGACACTTTAACAGATGTGCTTTCTAGAGCATTTTATATTTAAAAAGGATTTCCATTTTTATTTTTTCAATAGACTTTTAGAAAACAAAGAAAATACAAATACCCCATGTTAGATAGGAAAATGTAGACCCAAAAGAGTAAAGTTACTTAACCAGGGTCACACATTAGATTTAATTCCTCTGTTATTAGCAAAAACAAAACAATAAACCTATTCTTTCTGACTCTATTTGTCCAGATGACCATATTTCTAATTTAATTCCATCCCTTAGGAGTTTCCCCAAGTTACCTGTTTGATTGACGAGTTTCCAGATTAGAAGATCAACTTGAGGCTAAGGTCTCCTCTTCTTGAATAGATTCCTAAAATCTGAGGAAAAGAAAGAAAACTGGTTATCTTTATTGGATGTTTGTACATTCCCTGAAAATTATTGATTTTAGTTTCTTAGTAACGGAGGCACATATGGCTAGAGACTAACATACTGCCTGATTAAAAGATGTTACAAAGATGCTATTCTTTTGAAAACTATTTTTTCTAGTTCCTGATAGAGAAAATTCTGAAGGGATAAGAGAGAATAAGTTTTAATGCATTGACATGTATCTTGGCAATAAATCACGTTCTTTAGGACAGTTAGTTAGTCATGAATATCTAATCACCTCAATGCTCCCTTTTATTGCCTAGGGACAACGAGACTCTGCTAAGTATTTACAAATGGCAATTGTCTATACATGCTATACTATTTTCTGGTAGGATAGAATATAAATTAGATTAATAAATAAATAAAATTAGATTAATTAGATAAATAAATAAAGTGAGATTAAAAAATAAATAAAAGCCCCAACTTGCTTTTCCCAGGAGAGTATATCCTGGAACCCTTGGCACTTTTCTCTTTGCTATTTCTATATTAAGCTAACCTTGAGCTAAAGTACTGTGAGACAATGGAAAAAACAAAAGAGCAAGAAGCATGAGGAATGGTTAGGAGGAATAGAATCATCAGTCTAGGATATGGGGGAAAAACAGGAGAGAAATCACAGTTTATAACCTAGTTATAAGGAGAACACCTACACACACAAACTTGACTTATCAGGTGTGACACATTATTGATAAATGTCAACTAATATGCATTAAATTTCCATTGACCATCCCCATTGGGCAATTAACATGGGCTGTAATTAATTTCATTTTTTCATTCATTTGTGTTTAGCTTGGGGATGGGAGGAATGGAAAAGCAACACGAACACATTTTTGTTGTTTTAAACTTTTCAAAATGTGCTTTTGAACCTTTGCTGTTCTAGCATGTAAAATATAATTATAGTAATCATGGATTTTGAATTTTCTAGGACAGCTCCCATTGCAAATACTTGGCCTCCCTGTTTCCATTAATCTTTCCTTCAGGATTTTATAAAGACCTGAGGCTCTCAAGCTGAGTATCAGCAATCTTATATAGTGCTACAGATTAAGAAGTTATAACAGATCGCCGCGTATGCATATAATGCATGAATACACTCTATAAAAAATATGTTCATTTTATTAATATATTTTTCTTTAAAAATAAAGTATATCAAAAATATTAGTTTGCTCAAGATCCCAGTTAATTGATCTAACAAAGAATTTACAAATATCAAGGAAACATTCATAGAGGCCTAACTGAGTTAATGCAATTAACTCAAGACATTGGACTTGAATCAGGAATATGAAAATGTAAACTGAGACTTTTGATACATCAAAATTTTAATTACAACATCATGTTGAACAATGTATGTTAGTCCACTCAAAACTTATTACCCCAAAATTTCTTCCTCACCTTCCTCTACTCTAAAATTTAAAAAGTTGAATATTCTATTTCTCCAGCCTCTCGTACAACTAAGATGGCCATATGACATAGTTCTCCACAATGAGAGGTAAGCAGAATTCTGCTGAAAAGACTTCTCTTCCAGAATAAAAAGGCAAAGCATCACAAAGTACTTTTTCCCCTTTTTCCTGATTGAAAACCAGGATGCTTAGAGGTTCAATAGTTATCCTTATACCAATGAGTCAACACAGTAAGAAAAAGGTAAAGAGAACCCCAGAGACATGGGCCTTGGTATTGTAAAACTGCTACGTCATTGCCAAAAGCAATCCTTCCTAGCTGTCATTATATGCAAGACCAATAAAATCCCAACAAACACTTTTTTTTGAGCTATTGTTTATTTTAGTTCTTACAGCTGACCACACCCCTAATTATGAAAATATCTTCTATTTTTACAAAGTTTAGAAAAGGCACATTCCCCTTTATTATTATCTCATTGTTCTAACCACAAACCTGCTCAGTAGGCTCAATAGTATTTATTAGTCACAGAAACAGTGATAATAATGACAGTAATAATAGTAGTAATAATAATAGTAGCAGCTTAGATTTATAGTACTTATTATGTGCTGCCAGTATGATAAGTGTTTTATAAGGCATTATCTCATAAAAGCTCTAGTCTTATTAAAGTACCCTCAAGATTTTTTAAACTATTAGTTTCAAAACCATACCACAAGTCATTCTTATACACAATCAAATTCAATTCAAAGTGTAAATAAGTCTCAGTCATTTTGAAATTTTTTTTCTACAAAACATTAATAAGAGGCATTTAGACACATTCTAGTTCATTTGAAAGAGAGGACATTCTTTCTTCTACCCTGCCCACTGAGATGGATTGTGTTTCTCCTCTACTCCCATAATACTATTTCAACAGCTCCATCACACCTTTTTGCCACATTCTGTTAGAGAGTTATCCATCTGTCTCTGTCCCCAACAAGATATTTTCATGCCTCTTTGTATCGAGTGCACCTAACATACTTCATATAACATTGTAAGTATTCAATAAATATTTGTCCAGTAAACAAATAAATAAACCTTTAAAAAAATGTCTTCAATCTTTTGTTCTGTTAATATCTTTGCTCTTTCTCTTCAATTATCTTATCGGGTTATATTATCCTTTATTTCTGCCTATAGAAAAATTTTTTAAAAATCTGAAAAGGATTTCTAGCAATTTGACTTTGTGATTGTGGAGACTGGTGCATCTCTAAGATATTAGTATATTTTGTTTAATTTATAAAGATGATGAACCTCTGATGTTCCTTCCACTTACTAAAGAAAAAGAAGCCAAATAGTCAATTTTATGTTGAATCAAATTATTTGTTTCACTTAAGGAAGTGCCAATTCAAACAAAATAGTAAATATTATCTGTTCATGAAGCACAGTTTAAGTCCAGATTATGTCTAAAAAATGAAAAATATTTCCTCCCTGTCTAAGACTTCCCTATATCAGTTGTTTTTTCCATCATCAAAAAAAGTAGGAGTTTTTTCAGTGTTAAATGTATATACAGATACACACACACACACACTCACACACACACTCACACACACATACATTCTATGAAAATATTTGGCTCACAACATGTGCACCAGAATTGATAAAACTATTAAATTTCAACCTTAAAACACTAAAAATAATGACAGTCAATGAAACTCCAAAGCTGATGAAAAAATTCAAATTTTAGTCTCTAAATAACTTACATTCACAAGGTTTGCCGAATGTATCCTTTATATTTATTATCCTAGTATACCTTGTATATTGAGAAGTCAACATAATTATTCAAAATTTAAGGAATAACATACAGGTCTTTGATAGCTGTATTCTTGGAAATAATATCATTATTTTAGATATCAATACATAAGGTTTTAAGCAAAAAGTTATGTAAATGTTATTGGTCTATATCTTGTTTAGACCATTATCGGTTTGCAATTATATGCTTTTTAAAATGCATTGAGTCATTAGATCAATAAACATAAAAGGAACTAAGGAAGGAAAATTGTTATTGCTATAATTATGTCACGGGTCTGAAAAGCTACCTATGAACAGATTTTTTGATGAAAAAATTTAGTTATAAAATTATGGTTGCATGTGGTTAAATTGCACATGTTTGGGATTATATTATATAAGGCAACAAAACTGAGCATCATCTTTCCTTTCTTCCTTCTGAGCAAGCAAGATTCCCAGAGTAGCTTTGAGGATACTTTATTTATGGGTCCGCTAGTTCAGGAGCCACACACCAATTCATCATGCTCCTGCTTTGTGCCATCTGGTATAAATAAATATCCCTGCCTGCAACTTTCTGTCAGGGCATGTGTTTACTGTTATGCAGATGAGTGCAATATGGGAGGACATTAAAGTTAAAAAAGAGAAAAAACTGCTTATGAAAATGTCTGTCGAACGTATATATTCCTACTACTTGTGTACAAAGGCTCGCATCACATGAAGGCCGATAGCCCAAGCAAGCTCTGACTCATAACTTCTTGCTTAGCTTGCAGCTACCTGGGAAGTAGGTGAGAACAAGCAGGGACAATGTGGCTAGGTTAATAAAAAAGTGCATGGCCACAGCCTTCTTCCTTTGAGTTCTTTTAGCCATTTCACACAACATATTGCTGTGACTTTGAGGAGAGAAAAACAGATAGGTAACGTGGGAACAGTGTTAGAGTTTTGAAGGCAGCAGTCAGCGTCCAAGCTAAAGAGTGAAGAAAAGCCTCTGGGAAGCAGAGTGACATGGTCAGAGCTCTCGTAAAGCAAAATAAGTGTGTAGAAAATGTTTAAAGTGAAAAAAACCTGGAATGTTGGAAATCAAGCCACAGACACACAAAAAAATGAGGACGGTGACTCTGAGAGTAAGAAATCCTAAATAACCTCTGGAACCAGTTACTGAATGCTCACACACAACTTAAACAGTGGAGGCCCTTTTCTCCTATAGCATCTTATATCTCTTCTTCACCACCTTCCCAGAATTCTCACAGACCTAGAAATAAAAAGGCGCCATCTACATATATATCTACAATACACCACATATCAGTAAGTATATAGTTATCTGCAACCCCTTATGAAGACATAAGCGCCAGAAAAATCATATAAAGTGATATAGTGATGAGACATATCTCATTGATTTACTAAAAACTTGAACTGGATTTTTTCCTCAAATAGGAAAATCAATAAAATTAGGATGAGCAATCTTAAGATATTTATTTGACTTTGGGTTGCTTAAACTGTTTAGTTTAGAGTACATACAAATAACCATACATAACATTGTGATTATTTTCCGTACCAGTATTGAAAACATAACCCTGTTTTCAGTGGTAAAATAGAGAAATTTCGTACTAAATAAGGATAATTTTACCTTAAAAACTATTTAAACCCATGATTTGTTATTCATCCTGTAAATTTTAAAAACTGTTTAATTAATCTGTGAATATACTAGAAGTACTTATAGACCAGGTAAAATGTTTTACTTGATAAACCTATATGAGAAAAGGGTAACTTATAATTAACTTAAGAGAATAAATGATTTCCTGACTTCAAGATAAACTACAACCCTTAAACCCAGGATGATATTCAAGATTTGACATATTCTCCAAAGAATATTTTTGAAAGTCTTCTATCAGTGTTTTAATATTTTTTAATGTTTTCTGTTAGTAATTTTATTATTTCCTCTAAAGATTTAATTCAATTCTCTTTGATGTGCTTCTCAAAAAATTAATTGTTCCCATTATTTATTTTTAGTACAATATTTCTCCTTGAAAACAAGCTCTGATTATTTATTATTTTATTGGACTTAAATATTTCTGCTCAGAAATGCAGTTGAATTTGTGTTTAAAATATAACTTTCATTAAACTCAAATATTATCGGTCTAACCAATTTGTTTTGCTCATGGTATTTTCCAATTTTGAAGATTTTGAGAATGATAATTTTAAAACAGCTTGTTATAAAAAGTAGGTTGCTGATTAGAAAACACAATTACTCATTATTTGTCCAATTTCTTGATTTTGGGTTGTAGTAATTGTTAAAAGTGGTAAACACTAACTATTCTAAGACAAATTAATAAATACCCAATTACACTTCTAAATCATGATCTAAATAGATTAACGGGTCAAAAGTGTAGACATTGCTTGTGTATTTTTCCAACCAGAAGAGTTAGAAATTAAAAACACAACGTTTAGAACTGAAACCTTTAAAGTAGCAGAGTGAATTGTACTTTTAAACCTCACACTTATTTAAGCTATTGCACCAGCAATTACTGGAAATCAAAACTTAAATAAAGTCAAATACGCATTGACACTCGAATAAAGTAGAGTATGCAGGAGCATCTATGGCCTAATGTAAGGGAACATCGGTATGGGAGTGGGTGCAAGATTCAGGTCTTGATATTTTCTACTTTGCCAATCAAGCTTAGTATTTTTTATTTTCTTTCCACCTCAACTGTTTGTGGGATAAAAGATGGCAAATAATGAAACTGATAGTAACTTTTTAGTGAGTAAGAACAGAACCGTCTATCTGAGAGGAATAATGTCAGGTCTGCAAAAGGCAAATGATCCAAAGCACCCAAGAGGAAAAACGTCCGAAATGACTCCAGCACCTTGGGTCTCCTCTCCAAACAAGCCCTATGCTGCTATCAGTTTTGATAAGCAGGCTTTCCTCACCCATGAGGCTATAACATGATAATGTCATTCAATAACCCTCACACCCTTTCCTGCTATTTGTCCAGCACAGGAAACTGAGGATTTTCTTGTCGTGTGGACACAGCGGAAATATCTAGCCAGCAAATACTGACCCTCGCATGCAAACAGACCCATATCCTCTTTCCGCCTGACAACTTCCTTCCTGCATGCTAAGAACAATCTACCCTTCATTTTTTTTCCGGACTTTATACTGACTACTCTGAAAGCCCTTGGGGAGAGAACCAATGTAAACTTCCACTCAACAGCTGGATTCTCAGACAATTAGGCTGACATTGAACATCACTGAAGGTACTGAAGATGCTCTCTAAATATAGTGATATTATACTGGAAATGGTGCCACACACCACAAAGAGAGCCTGTGCTTTGATGATTGCCTGAAGAATTTGGCCTGTATGGACAACCATACTAGATGTTTCAGACCCAAATCTAAAATATTTAAAATCATATCATAGGTCAGTAAGTTCTCTTCTCTAACTATACTACAGAACTGGACCTGAAATTATTTTATGTTTTTCAAACCTGGGAATTTAAGACATAGATGTTTAGACCTAGAGAAGCATAGGATATTGTAGCTGCTGAATCCGTTTTGTTCACCCAAGCAGCTTAAGCTTACTAGACAGGTTCAAAATTACTACTCATCTCTGAGCTAGGTAGTAAGACCTGGCAAGGTATTTTGCTGGTTAATCATACCTTATATCTTAAGCAAGGACAATGAGGCTTTTCAATTTTCTTTCTGAAATACTGAAAGGAAAGCCTGACAGTAAAAAACCTTGTGTGTATATAAGAATAACTTTTTGCTATTCGAAAGACAAAGAGCTCAATCAAATCTGAAAAAAAAAAATGTAACCCAAATCTGAAAAAAAAAAAAAAATGTTGCTAGGCAGCCTTTGCATCCTGCTATGAAATCATTTTCTTATAATTCTGTGGTTTAAACGGGCAAAGTTAAAAAGCTCATTCTGTTGTCAACAATTTCATTTGGTTTAAAACATCATATTTCCTGGGCAAACCTAGTGTCAGGATATGCCTATGCAACTAAAGCTCAGGAGTGTGTAACAGGGAGGAGAAAAGGGGTGTAAGTTGAAAGCAATGCTACCACGCATGAAGTCTTTTGTCACCAGCTGCCTCTCGCCTCTTAGCACATCCTCAAGTGCTAAGATCTTAACATATTAAATAAAACCTAACAATGATGGAAAAGAATAAATATTGCTATTTCTTTATGGCAGTTGTTGAATTGGTAAATAGTATTTATGGACAAATGATTACCTTTTGTCAATTTGTCTAACCGATGAGTTTTTATGTCTTTAATTTATACATAACAGTTTATTTAAAAATATATATGATAGTGAAGAACATTAAAAAGTACTTTGAGTGTTGTCATCAGCATTCTAGTGAAGGAGAAACTCATTCATCTAATCCCCAACTAATAACTCATTTGTCTCTACATTGCATCAGTATGATTAAATAGAAAAAAAAAAAAAACGTAAAAATAATATAAAAAGTATTCCAAACACTTCAGTGCTTCTTTTTTTTGCCAGGAGATGTTCTAAGTGTTTTACGTGGATTATCTCATTTAAACCTCGCCACAAATCTAAAAGGCAGATATTATTATTTTATAGTATTATATGAATAGCTGATACTTACTAAGCACTTACTATGTTCCAGGTACAGTTTTTAGAGAACTAATTAATCCTAACAAGAACCTTGAGATAAAAGGGTTATCCTGACTTATACAGATGAAGAAACAATGACACAAAAAGGCAAAGTATATTCCCCATAGTCATAGAACTAGTAAGTGGGAGTTGGAGGGAGAGGGGGACGACTAGGTCTAGGAATCGGGGAACCTGAAATTTTAGAGCCTAAGACCTTGAATGAATCACTAAGTCGAAGGTTCCTCATCTCTAACATGGATCTAAAAATAACTGCCCCTCTCCCTCACAGCGCCATTATATGGTCCAAATGAGAAAAGGCGTGTAAATAATTAACTTGGAATTTCCCTTATCCTTAAAGCATACAATTTCAAGTCACTAGGGCTAAATGGCAGGCTGTGTGTCAATTAAACATAAAAGCCACATTTCTCCTCTGTGGCTTTTTGTTTCTTCACTTCCTTTAACAATTTCTGACATTTTCATAAGCTCGTTCAAAGAAAGCAAGCCATGCCATTTTGAGAGCAAAGATCAATTTACTTCATAATTGACTGGGTAAAATGTCAAGAAAACGAAGAAACAGAAGAGTATTGGTGTTGGCTGCAGCTATAAAAAAAAAAAAATCATAACTTGAATAAAAGTTCTTGGAAAGTACTGTAGGAGAGAATCTTATGCTCAAAGATGTTGCAACATCAGCTATAATATTTATCCCTGAAATCAAATAGGCACCACTTGGCCCATTTTAGTTCACTGCTTTCTGAAGGAGACCTAATCTCAGAGGGAAGGACAAAGTAGTAGGGACACTCTGTGTCTCCATCACAGGACACCAGTCTTAAGGAGTCCCCTGCTCACATCCCCACACCCACACAAGGCTCCAGTTGCACGAAGGCTAGACATGGGAATACCAACCCTCCCAGGAGTGAAAGTTGGCATGTATGCATGAACACATACACTTCTAAGTGGCCCCTCAGCTTGGTTTGAAAGATAAGATTCCAGAGCTAGAGAGGAGAGAGTTTTTAATAATTTTACATATTATCTACCTCGGTTCTCCCTTCTATAAGGATGGCTGGATGGTAATAATAGTTAATGTTTATTGAGTCCCTCCATATGTGACAGACTGTGCCAAGGAATCCAGATTATCTCTCTTAATCCTGACCATACTCCTCAGTGTAGATAGTGTTTTAATTCCCATCTGAAGCATGAGAAACCTGAAGAACAGAGAGGTTAAGAATATAAAATTTGTGAGTGACGGAGCTGTGATACAAATCTTTATAACTTGATTTCATCCCCCATGCATCATATATTAAAAGATAGCTTTTAGGGAGAAAAAAAAAGTGAGTTTATTTCAATCGATAAATCAACAGATAGTTATGACATAAAGTAGTAAACAAGACAGGCATGTCTTGCCTCTGTCAACATGGAACTTACTGTCTAGCAGAGAAAACAGATATTGAACAAATAATTTTAAGTGCATTGAATCTTATTTAGAGTTAAGTACATGTGCTAACAGAGCATTTCTCAAGGACCTAGTCCAGGCAGGGGATACCTGAGGAAGCAGTGTTGAGATGGAAAGAGGAAGGATGAGTAAGTAGTAAGTAAATAAAAGGAGGATGAAGAGCCCTCCAGAGAGAGGCAGCGGTGTATGTGTGAAGACAGGAAGGCACATTTCAATACAAATAACTCTATATACCACTACCTACATACTATTCATATACAGGGATGATACGAATGTTCTGTATTACACAAAGATGGGCGAGGTGAAGCCATCCCTCCAGAAACCAACAATCCAGTAGGACAGACGGTACCATACATAAAACAGTGGTAGGTGGCACAAAGAGACACAAACAAGATGCCAAAGGAGGGCAAAGAAAGAAATTAATATCAACATGGAGGAGAGCTTTTAATTGGTCCTTAAAAGATGGATATAATTTTCAAAAAGTGGTGAATTCTCTACTGTTAAATGGGGAACAAATGGGAGAGTAGGGGTTAGCCCAGCAGGTGAAGGCTCTGCAACCTCCATCCCCATAAAATATACCGAGACCCCAAATTGAGGGCATCAGAGGTAGCTAATGAAAGTTGAGGCATGGAGACAACAGCAGAGACAGCAACAGGAGACAAGTAGGAAGGTTATGCTAAGTAAATTCCTGGCATTGTTGCCAATTAGTTCTTACCTCCCCAGACACATGTGGTGTTGGGAAGGCAGGCTGAGTTTAAAAGGCAAAAACAAGACTGGGTCAGACATCTGCACCCTATGCAGCAATGTGAAAAGAATAAAGAGGTTAAAAAGATGGTGAGAAAAGACATTATCATGCTTCACAGAACGAGAGCAAAAAATGTAGTCCAGAGACCTTTTTGTTGTAGGGACCACAAAGCCCCTAAAACGTAATAACTAGTCATTGAGTAAGTGTAAAGAGAATCTGAAAGCCCATGAAATATACACATGAACTGCACAGAAGCAGAAAAAAGTAAGATGAAAAACATGAACACAGTGAAGAGAAGAAAGTAGAGAAGTGACCTGTGACTAATAAAAAATTGTCAACTACCTCATACTATATACTCTAATAAATAATAACCGTCAGAAATATACCTGTACAATATGCTTGCAATAAATAAAAACAAATAACAAATGATTGTAGATTATTTATAGTGCCTGAAACATGTATTTTGACATATATTATTTCACCTAATCTTGTAAACCACCTTATGAGATAAGTGTAAATCATGTCAAAACAGAATGCTAGTAGATACTTATCTGTTGAGAGATAAATGGCCAAGAAATAAGATTCTAAATACCTAAATCCTGTCCTAAACCAGCAATCCCTTCACAAGTTCTCTGATTAAAAAAAAAAAAAAATTTTTCCAAGGAGACAAAGAGCAATTTACTATTCTCTGGAGCTTTGCCCTCAACAATGACATGGACTCTAGCCTTCTGGTAGGGGTCATGTGGAAGACTTCTTTTGCCCTAGCAAAGTAGACTCAAGTGATGACAAAGCAAATTTAAAGATCTATACTGCCTTCGGCCACCCCAATCCAAAGCCTAACTATCATAACTTACCATTCGCATGAAAGAAAAGGCCAATCTAGAATGCATATGCCCATAGGAAGTAGTAGAAATCACAAAAGCAAGAGAGTGCTGCCCTAGATCTCAGATTAAATGCTGGGAGCCTCTTCCAAGTCACTCTCACTTCACTAGCCATGTAAGTGAGAGATGGCCTGTCCCCACTAGAGGAACTTATCCAGTATCATGAGGCATGGGTGAGAGGATCTAAAACAGCCACATTCATGTCTGAGGCAGTCTTTAACCTGGCACAGCCCTTAGGACTGTGTTAACAAAATGAATCAAACGATTAACAACAGCATTTCTCCAGAGAAGAAACCCTCGGCTTCTTTCTCCTGCAAAGAAGTGTCAGTATCCCTGTTTTATAGTTAGTTGTCAATGGCTTGACTAAGAGCATACAATAATGAAAAATGAAACTAGAAATGGAATCCAGATTTTCTACTTCAAATTCCCTGCTCTTAGTTAAAATGAGAACTTTAATGTTTTATTAAATTAAATCTTCATAATACAATTTGTATATTCACAAATAATACCTTTGTTTCCTAAGTCCCATCTTAAAACTCATTTTGGGGAGTAATAGGTGCCTGAAGCAAGGCATATATTAAATAAATAACAATAGTGTCACAATGCTAATATCTTCTTCAAAACACTTTAGTGCCCAAGGAGAGACTTGAGACTGAGGACCACACTCTAATTCATACTGCTGTATTTGCTGAATGTGAGGAGCACACAGAGCAGCTGTAGACCTGAGTCCACATATATTTAGAAATCTTGAAGTGGGGCCCCTAGCTCTTGTGTCCCTCAATATCTCTGCAAACACAGGGGAAAGCTCCAGTAGTTGGAAATCTTGTTCTAAGAGTCAAGGTTCTGTATCAGGGACTAGTATGCCCTGCCAATAAGTTGATGGTTATATTTTGGAAGCCATTTTAATTTAATATTTTGCCTCAGGAGAGCTTGTTTGGTTTTAATAAAAATCCTCAATAAGGATGGATGACCCAGCACATTATTTCTCTTGCTTCTAATTTAAGAATCTGGTACATAAAAGCATAGAGAGTGTGAAGGAAATGGATCGTGACCTTATGACAGCTGGCATGATTTCTGAGGCAGGTGTCAGATAGGTTCATAAGCAACGATCTTGCCAAATCTTATCAAAACCTAAAAGACAAAAAGAGAAGAAAAATACACACTTTATAATTGACATCAAAAAGGAAGTCATTTTATTTTTAGTACATTTGCTTTGGAGGGAGAGCCAACTAACTGGAAAGAGTCCATAATTTAACCAACATCAGATCTCCTTACTACATTCCCCATTGAAACTTAATAAATGTTAGTTTCCAGATTTACTGACTTTATAGTTTTCTCCAGTTAATGATCAGCAAACACCTTTTATTACTTTAAATGAAAACAAAATGAAGACCTGAAATCTCATGATCAAGAATTGATTTCTGGCAGATAAGCAAAACCATTTGGTCTATTTTTATGGTTGATATAATTGTATTCAAAACCCATAAACAATGTACATCCACTTCAATACTTTTTCAGCCTGTCTTTGGTCATAAACTTTAATTAAAACAAAACATCCCTTAGGTAAATCAAAGGAAGTGCCATTGAAATAATATAAACACCGAGGAAACCTTGGGCTATTTCCATGCTCAATTCTGATTAGATGGAAAAGCACCAAGCACTTGTGTCAGTAGACCAACCAATAGAGTTTGTGATTATGAGAACTTCCTCTAGTATTAAAGATCTTTGGCATGGTTTCTGGGAAAAGTTGTGCCAAATTTCTCCATTCCAAGCGAAGGTTTCCACTTGGAGGCTGTGGTATCTATAAAGGCTATCTTTCATGAGCAGGGTGTCCCCTGTTTAGC
>NW_011888800.1:2472428-2477858 GCF_000151845.1 Pteropus vampyrus | reverse complement strand
CATTAATCTTTCCTTCCTATTTAATTATTTATTGAATGTCTACCATGTATATACAAAAACAATAAGACTAATTTTTGCACATTCCAGTGGAGGAGGCAAAAATACACACAGAGAGTTACAGAGGAATACAATCAGCCCTATAATAGACAAAAGCACAAAATACGGTGGTTATAGAAATATGTTAGAGGTGTAAAGGATGGTGGTAGAAAACGTTTTCTGATGCTTGGATGAGATAACACCTGAACTGAGTTTTAAATTGGATCAGCATTAGCCATTAAACAGGGAGACTGGAGTTTCAGGCAGAAAGAATACCGTGTACTAACACTTGGCAACAAAACAAATGTTACACTTTCAAAAAATTTAAGTAGTCCAGTATGGTTGGGGCATGTGATTCT
Source organism: Pteropus vampyrus (assembly GCF_000151845.1). Taxonomy (NCBI): domain Eukaryota; kingdom Metazoa; phylum Chordata; class Mammalia; order Chiroptera; family Pteropodidae; genus Pteropus; species Pteropus vampyrus. Next base: position 2,477,463 of record NW_011888800.1, on the reverse strand, counting down.
AAGAAAGGAGGAATGAGGTCGTATAGGTAGGAAGGGCCACACCCATGAAAGCAGTGGAGAATCTTTGAAGTATTTTTTGTGGTGTAATGACAGGATCATATTTGCATTTTGACAAAAGGTATAAAAGGATATGAAAAGTGGTTTGCAAGTAACAAGGCCTGGGGCAGGGAGATGGTGAGAAGCTATTGCAGGTTTCTCTATGGGAATGATGAAGGCCTTTTCTAAGTTAGTAGCAATACAGATATAAGGAAAGAAAAGATATTTAGGGAGAAGAGCTTAGATTACTTGGTGATAGATTATATGTGGAAGGTAAAGGAAAACCATGTCTTTAATTATATGAAAGTTTGGTGAAACCTTCCCTGATTCCCACTGTCTACAGTAATGGTTTTCAATGAGGGATGATTTTTCCCTCCGGGGAATATGGGAAAGTCAGAAGACATTTTTGGTTGTCAGAAGAGGGGAAATAAGGAGAGAAAGAATGCACTCTGCCAGGGCACAGGACAGTCTCTCGCAACAAAGAATTATCTGGTTCAAAATATCCGTAGTGCCAATGTTGAAAAACCCTGTAATACAGCATGAAGTGGATCTCTTTCCCTAAAATGTAAAGCTCTTCAAAATATTTCCCAACCTCTTTTCCAGGCTAAATGCCTATCAACTGTAGCCGTCCTATTATAGACCAAGGAAAAACAAGCTATCCCTGATGTCCCAAACATCTTTCGCTTTCCACTTTACCAAGTCTGCTTTTACTACCATTCTCTCATTCAGGAACATTTTCTCATCTCACACTCCCATCCCATTCAATGGTCAAAATGCTACTAATATCTTCTCCATGAAGTCTTTTATAATTTGCCCTCCTGGATAAACTCCCTTCCTCCTCTGCATCTATTTCATACCATTCATTACATTGTACCTGGTAAATATACTACTAGTTGATTGACTTTGTCTTAGCCAACTCCTTGAAGAAAGACCCTAATAGGCCAAGCACAGTGCCTGCAACAAAGCAGGCACTCAATAAATATTTGTTAAAATTAAGTACAATTTTCTAAATTGGTTGTCTAAAATCATTAATACCTAGGCTTCTCTTTTATTTATGTGGACAATTCAGAGTTGACAGGTTCTCATTTATAAATGCTAAATAATACGTAGTATCAATAAACTGTAACCAATACTTAGTTCTATAAGTATTGTAATTTCTTAGAAAATTAAATATACTTATCATCATAGCCCATGAAATACCTGAATTTTGTCCTTAGGCTCTTATTCCAGGCCAGGTTTTCGATTTGCCTGGTAGAATAGATGCTTGAGATTCCTTATACATCTTTACATATTGATTTACCTGTCCACCAGGTGTTTTACATTGCCCTCCAACTGCTCATTTTAAGCTATTTAATTCTGCAATGTATGTTTCATTGCTGATATCCTTAGAAAATTTTTCTGCCTGGTAAAATAAAACCTGCTCCTTGTCAGCTTAATAGATGCCACTAAACTACTTCATAGAAACACTGGGAAATATGAATGGCATGGGTGGCCAAGACTTTGCTTCTAGATTTTTACTTTATTGCCTTTTGACTTTTACAAGACTTACTTAAGGACAAGGATTGAATATTGCTTAGTCCTCTGAGGGCCATGCATTCATGACAGGCATTTCCTTTGCCTATGCACTAATTCATTTCTCACTACCTCTGAGACAGTTTATTTTTTCCAAACTCTGTAAGGTCTATGAAACTGAAAGGAACCTGTGAATCCCCATGTTACTGTACATGGTGAGGGCAGGCTTAGTAGTTCTGCTTGCTGCTGCCATGTTTGGCCTGGGGAGATGTGTAACAGCCTCAATAACAGAACACAGACAAATGTTCAGCAAGCAAGGTGATTTAGAAACCAAACTACCTTCCAAGCTATAGAGAAATTATCTTTGTCATATACAGCTGGTAAAAGAAAAAAATCTGGGCAAAGTATATTTTTCGTAAGGTAGATATTTATGGGTCATCTGTACCAGGATGGTTTTATGCACTCAGATCATAAAGTTATGGCCTATCCCTTTCTCGCAAACAGTTCCACCTTTGTGACCATGGGTCTTAGGGTTGAAGGCCATTTTGTGCTACAAAGAATGAAGGAGATGTACTCTAATTTTATTCTTCTGTCTTAACCTATAATTAGTGTCAATTAATACTCTGAGAGATAGAAATAGATAGACAGATAGATAGAAAGGTAGAAAACAAAGCCCTAAGAAGTCAGTTCTTCCTGAAAAGACTAAAATTAGAGAAGAAAAAGTCTGATTGTTTTTGATGCTTTTTCTTTTTTTAAAATTTAGATGTAATTGACAAATAACATTTTATTAGTTTCAGCTGTACAACATAATGATTTGATATTTGTATATATTGAGAATGATCACCATGATAAATTTGGTTAACATCCAAAGTCTTTATGTTTTTTTGAAAAACAGCTTTTCTAGTCAGGATTATAAGCCATTTACCTCTATTCCCCTTCCACTGTACTGACATGGGGTAAATGCATTTTTCTTCATTATGCCTGATCAAATGTGAACATATTTCACTACAATATAAGACCCTAAAGACCACTGATCACATCTTATTCATTTTTATTTTATTTGTCTTCATCACATGGCCCAGAGCTTTATATGTTTTAAGTGTCCAGTAATTGTTATTGATTTTGAAGTTGGTCAGCCTTGTGGTATGGAGGCAGGTGTGGTCTGAAATGGCTCTACCAAATCCGTCTAACTACAAGTTCTCTCTGTATATTGATAACTATTGAAACTTCAGTTTTCAAATAAAATTCTCAACTAACATTTATCGTATTGATATAAAAACATATTTGCCTTTCATAAAATTTGAAAAAATATCAAAACAATTATTATTTAAAAATAAAAATGGAAGCAAAGGAAGAAACTAATTAATATTATAATAGCAAAAAAAGAATGCATTTAACTGTTAAAACCACAAAATTAATCCAGTTAAATTTAGTTAATTATATATTTTATCTATGGTTATATCATCCAAATGCCTATTGTATACATTGTTTTAACCCAATAATGACATTGAAATGAAATTCAGCAAACTATAAGTAAAGGGCATTGAATTACAACTTCATTCTCACACAGGTACCTCTAACAGCTTCCTTCCCAAAATATTCAAGTAACACTCAAGGTCTATATCAGGGCAAGTCCAGCCGACATAAAGTGAAACACTTATTTATCAATTATATGTTAAATATTAACAACTTTTATAACAATGATTCTACATACAGAGCCATAAAACACTTTTTACATCTTCTAAGAACTTTCATACACTGCTTTATCATAATCTTAGTTGAATGGGGCAAACATTATACTTCCCAGTTTACAGATAAAAATATGGAGGTATGAGATTTTAAATAACTTTCCCAAGTACATCCTTTCAGTAAGGGGCAGAGAGAGGAATGACATTCAACAAAATTTAAGGCAGACTGCCTGCCTCTTACGTCCATTTCATCAGAATATATGTAGCAGAGTGCTAACATATCATAAACACTCAATCATTTCAATCATTCATTTATTTGAAAGTGATTTACTCAGCATTCATAATAAAAGAAGGAGTAAAAGTCATCTTACTGTAAGAGTTTTATCTTAAATGTATAGATAGTACATTCAGAATCAAGGTGTAGAAAGCTGTGGAGCAACAGCCAGATTTCCCTTCAGTACTGAGGAATTCTTTCTCCCAACTGAGATCACAGCTGTGTGTCCCTACAGACATTGCCCTTGGCCAAAAAAATTTTGCCCAAGTTTATGTTTCCACCTAGGGACAGACTATATTTAATGACTATGGTCAATGAAAGGTTACAAAGTCTGGGCTCCTTGCCTCAATTTAGGAAATCTCTGAAGGATCATTCCAGCTTCCGCACCCGCAGCGGGATGATATGAGGCTGTTACAGCAACCACATTGTAGCTCAGCTTCTTCAGCTCCCCAATTCTGCTGCTCTTAATCCTTCACAGTTTTTACTCCTGAGAAGACTCCTTTATAAACCTCCTGCATCCAAATCTTCAAATCTTTAGTCTGTTTCCCCAGGATCTTAAACTGTTATGGTTGGTACCAGAATTCTATTGGGTAGAATGGGATTTTCATTTCTATATACATCCAGAGTCCATTCAATTTTGTTTCAAGTGCCTCTTGGTCACTTTGAGCTCCTACAATCGGGAGCAGGTAAAGAAGGCAGTCACTATCCTAACAGAGATGATTGACCCTGATAATCAGGTCTATTTATGCACCAAAAGTACAAGGAAGAATATGTTTGGTGGCCACATGATCTACTGAGGTATCTTTTGGCAATCCAGTGGCCAGTTTTAACGGTAAATGGACAAGTACCTCAGCCATAGCCTGGGAAGTGTATGGTGACCATAGGCTGATATGGTCTTGCAGGTGAGCCACCTGGACCAGCTGAGCTGTAAATCAAAAGTGGGGGGAAAATATAGACTGTAAAGTTAAATAGGGAGATGATGAGTATCAGGTACAGCTTTGAGACCAGCTGTCCTGACTGGGGGTAGAGTTCCTTCAAACTTTCTCTTGAAAGTTTCCCCAGGAAAAAAAAACAACCAGAATGGATTAGCTCTTCCCAAATGGGGTGAATTTACTATATGAGGCAAGCAGATTTAAGTGACAGAGGGAGTGGACTGTACTGGATTCTATAGTGTGCCCCCGAGACCTCTCTGAGGACAAAGCCATTTATTTCCTCAACTGTGACTCTCTGCTGAGAATTGCCCATGGCCAAAAGGGCATTGATTGACCCTTCCTCAGGGATAAACCACATCCATTGATCAATCATTGCAAGAGTACAAAGGCTCAATCCCCTTGTCTCCATTTAGGACATCTCTGAAGGGATATCCCAGCTTCAGAGCTCTTTGTGAGTTGACTGAAGCTACTGTTGTAACTGCATCACAGTTTGATTCCTCCTCCAACCCAGTCCTGCTTCCCTTTGCTATTCAATGAATGGCCTGTAACCAAATAGCTAAATCAGTCTGTTTCCCAGGGTACTCCAACTTTGA
>NW_011888800.1:2470514-2472378 GCF_000151845.1 Pteropus vampyrus | reverse complement strand
GGAGCAGGTAAAGAAGGCAGTCACTATCCTAACAGAGATGATTGACCCTGATAATCAGGTCTATTTATGCACCAAAAGTACAAGGAAGAATATGTTTGGTGGCCACATGATCTACTGAGGTATCTTTTGGCAATCCAGTGGCCAGTTTTAACGGTAAATGGACAAGTACCTCAGCCATAGCCTGGGAAGTGTATGGTGACCATAGGCTGATATGGTCTTGCAGGTGAGCCACCTGGACCAGCTGAGCTGTAAATCAAAAGTGGGGGGAAAATATAGACTGTAAAGTTAAATAGGGAGATGATGAGTATCAGGTACAGCTTTGAGACCAGCTGTCCTGACTGGGGGTAGAGTTCCTTCAAACTTTCTCTTGAAAGTTTCCCCAGGAAAAAAAAACAACCAGAATGGATTAGCTCTTCCCAAATGGGGTGAATTTACTATATGAGGCAAGCAGATTTAAGTGACAGAGGGAGTGGACTGTACTGGATTCTATAGTGTGCCCCCGAGACCTCTCTGAAGACAAAGCCATTTATTTCCTCAACTGTGACTCTCTGCTGAGAATTGCCCATGGCCAAAAGGGCATTGATTGACCCTTCCTCAGGGATAAACCACATCCATTGATCAATCATTGCAAGAGTACAAAGGCTCAATCCCCTTGCCTCCATTTAGGACATCTCTGAAGGGATATCCCAGCTTCAGAGCTCTTTGTGAGTTGACTGAAGCTACTGTTGTAACTGCATCACAGTTTGATTCCTCCTCCAACCCAGTCCTGCTTCCCTTTGCTATTCAATGAATGGCCTGTAACCAAATAGCTAAATCAGTCTGTTTCCCAGGGTACTCCAACTTTGATAACCAAGAATCTAACTGAATATCATTGCATCCTTTATATCATAAATCCTAAATGATCTAAAAAATTTTTCTCTTCCTCTGGGTTAAAATTTGTCATTCAGTTGACAAAAGCAAAAACAAAAAGGTAAAATTACTATTTTTGTTCTCTAATGATTCTGGCTCTTGGGTTATGATCACCTTACTTAACAGAAAATTGACTATAACACCCTTGAGCTTTAATTTCATCTTCTGTAGTCTTTTTTTTTTTTTCCACAAAAAATATAAGGCTCGTATGCCTGCTGACTCAGAACCCATGTGGTAGCAGGTCTGACAAAATAGATCATCATGATCTATTAAATCAATAATCCATGCACTAAAGAAAATTTACACTATGAGTTCCACTCTCCTCTCCAATATGCATCACTACAAAGCTTGGGAGGAAAAAGCCAGCTGCTGCAACTGGTGCATAAAGAGGTAATTTCTAGGTTTTTTTCCTTATGTGATACTGGAAATACGGAGTGGAATTTAGTCCTAAGGCATTCTAGTCAATCATATCAAAATTTAGCATCACAGAATCAGAGAGGTATCAAATTGAATGGGACCTCAAGAGATCATTTCATGCAGCCTGACTTAAAGCAAAGTTTGCCTGAATTATTTCAAACACATTATTTTATAAGGTGTTTTTACAGTTTTTGAAAAAACTTACCCATTCCAGGACTGCCAAATCCTCATTGATAGTAAATCCACCTACATGAAATAGAATTATTTTTCATTTCCCTATATTGCATAAGTAATGAATTTGGCCAACATCTTCCAATCATCTTTCCCATACTTAGAGAAAAGACTATTTTGACTTTTCTTTAATAAGCTTGTTTTAACCTGTCATTAGATCTTGTTTTCTAAGCTTTCATCTAAGTTTTAAATCTTCCTGTTAAATATAGAGAGGGTAGAGTAAAAATCTGACTAACTAAATAAAAATTATTAGGGTCTCACCATTGACATTTAATCTTATGAACACTATTTAAAGTTGATTAATTTA
>NW_011888800.1:2433241-2468719 GCF_000151845.1 Pteropus vampyrus | reverse complement strand
ACTTATCATAATTCAATAGGAACATGTAAGATCACTGATAAGTAGAGTTCTTTCACCTGAAGGAACTTCTTTAGCTATTAAATGGTCAGTACAACCCTTTACTTTAAAAAGGAATTCATTTTCTTTATTGGAAACTATAAAACACAGTTTCCCTAAGAATGCTCTGTAAAAAATATAATAGTGAACAAAAGATGCCAAAGTCTATCAAGATTTGTTGGCGATTTGCTACAATCAGCCTAACTTAGGCACAAGTTTGTTCCTTGCCCAATTCTATCTAAAGACCACATAATGAAAAACCTTTTGACAAGTTGATTAATAATACTGAGCTGTTAAAGTTCAGCTGAGTGAGCAATTAAACATTCTAAACAGCAATGAACCTTCAGAAAGTAATTTATGATAATTTTATGCACAAGAGCTCAGTGGCTTTTTAATTTGATAGAATGTTAGTAGCACAAATTTCTAACAAGGGAGTGTCAGAGTTCCATACATCACTGAGATTACTTAAACATTTCAAACGTAGCTGATGAATGAAGTTTCTTGAGATGTGGGGAGATACAGAAGGTGTTAGAAGGTTGAGATTATTCATCATATCAATTATTGAGAGTGGATGCACTGACATCGTACGCCCTGATCATATTTTATGTCCACAGTAAAGATAAGTCAAGCTTGAAATAACAGACTTACCCAACTACAATATGTGCAGGTAATTCAACTCTCTTTACTTCCCTCCCCTTCTTCTTTACACCTTCCTTCAAACTCATTGCCCCTCTTCTATTCCTACCCAGACTTTAAAATATCCACACCACTTACTTGAAAAATCATGATGGAATAACTAAGAATAAGGACAAGAAGAGAAAAAGAAAGAAAAGAATGTGTAAAGAGCTAGAAACATAAACTCAACAGAGTGAGAAAAAAACTGATGGAATAATCTAATGCAGCCCCCATTCTTTTCACCAATGCACATATATGTAACACGCACACACACACACACACACACACACACACACACACCCCAAATATGGAAATCCCCTCTTACCACATCCCAAATATGTAAGTCTCCTTGACCACATCCCCAGCAATGGCCATCTAGCCTCTCCTTTAGCACCTCTATTATTTAATTTAAAAAACCACATATCTGGCAACCTTTTTTCTTTTCAGATCATTAAAAATAAGGTCTGTTTTGAGCAGACATGAATGTCTTCTTACTTCAATTTCTACCCTAGAATCCCTGAATTTTAAAACCAAAAGATACCCTGGAGATCACTTAGCCTTGAGCTCTCACTTTTAACTCATGGAGCATAACGTAACCTGTTGACATGATTATTTGACCAACACATTTTTTTTTCTTTTTTCTTTTAATTTAAATGACTTATCCACCTTGACAAATGCTATTTTACACAAAATCTGGACTTCTAGCTTGAAAAACTGAAAAATTAAGAGCTTTTAAAACACTTGTACCTCCATTCCTAAATAGTAAAATTTAACTGGAGCTTAGTAGCAGCTGGCCATTTAAAGGTAACATGCTCTCTCCAGTTCATTACAAGCCCCACAATCCCCTATAGTCTTACACTTGGGCAGATTTAGTCCTGAATAATATCAGCCTAGACCATGTAGAAATTGGAGTTTGTGTTCCCTGACTTAGATTAACCTCTCTGTTTTATAGTCAATGAAATGAAGTCAATAGTAATAACCTGATCTAATCAATGTCACCTGCTAGTTAATGGCAAATCCAAGATCTTTCAACTCCTGATCCAGGGCTCATTTCATTATGCTATAGTTTTAGCTCATCTTTCTCATCACTTCTATGTGTTTTCTTTTAGTGTAAAGAGAAAAAAAAATACATTAACCTGATCTTAGTACTAGCTGTGCCTCTACATCGATGTCCATTTACTGAAATAAGATGAACCAGGCTAAATGTAGCAATTAAATACTTTTGACATGGAGTGATTTTTATCTACTCAGTTCTCTCCATCTTTGATACAGATTCCTGACCTAAAATTAAAGTAACACATTAATTAAAAATTACATCACTAGAGTAATAACAAGTATGGACTGCCTTTATATCTATTTGTTTTTCTCCTATACATGTTATATAGCTACACAGCAAATATCAAATGCTGACACAAAGTCAGTTGTGTTTCTCTGCTACAAACACAGAGACTGAGTTGAAGATCACCATGACTATTTCCTAATGCTTTTATTTCATCAAATAGGTTGGAAAACAAAGCCAAACAAATAAACACAAGCTCATCTAGCTATCATCTCTGCAGATGTCATTTCTTGGTAATATGCTATTATAATTCATGTCAGGTAAACACTCTTGCAGATGAAGTCAGAATTATTCAAGCAAGTTTCTCCATATCATCCTGTAAAGCTGTTTCCCTCACAAGGGAAACTTTCACAAAGACTCCTTGTTTACAGAGACCATGTGCCTCATGATCCTCTTTTGTGTTTCTCCCTCCCTGGTACTGAGCATATGTTTTTAATGTTAACACTCCCTCATCTATAGAGACCATCTGCTTATTAAAAAAAAGTGTTCTCCTCCCTTCTATGCCAGCTTTTTTGCATGGTGAATCCTCTCTGCCAATTCCACAGATCCAGAGGAAGGAGAAAAGGCTATAATCTCCAGTTCCAAACAAGAGGATTGGGGGACTTGGGTGGCCTTTGTAGAAGAAATGAAAGGTATTATGTGAATTTGCAGAGAGAGGTGTCACACACCTGAGGACATGAAGCTGTGCTTTTCTGCCCATTTAGTCAGTGGTTAAAGCTTAAGGGTCCTGTCTCTCCTGTATCACCACCATCTAACCCTATTTATTTAACCGTATCTGATTATTGAGTAAATCTGCCCAAGTGTAAGGCAGGTACTTTATTTTCTATCTTTGCATCTGTGCCCAATCTCAGAAATATAGATATTATGATAATAAGATGGAGGCTGCCCTGAAAACAATACACTTAGCTTTGAAAGTCAAGCAGGAATTGGTCAGGCAGATGACAGTTACAGGCAGAAAAAACTCCAGTTGTAGAGGCATAGTATAATAAATTGCTCTGTATTTTCAAAGCTTAGGGTCTATATAAAGGAGAAGCAAGAAACACATGAAAGGGAACTGGAGTGAGAAAACTATTGAAGATAAAATACCTCAGTTATTTAAGGCTGATTTGTCTTGTAAGTCCTGAAACTGAACTGTGATGCCTCTGGTGTGAAGGGGGTTGACCTCAAGTCAAAGAATAAGAAAGGGCAAGAATAGGTGTTGCAGTTGCCTTAATTTGGAGACTCAAACAGGAGACTATCTTGGCGCAAACTCATTTGGAGTTGTGCATCCAAGAGCACAGGAGTCCTGAAAACCTCAGCTGTCATCATTCTTGCAGCGTCTTCTCCACCTAAACCACAGCTACTGTCAACAACCTCACTCTGTACTGCCTGGAAGAAGATGGGTTGAGAAAGAAAGTTTCAGTGGTGTGGTGAACTTTCCCCCAGTGAAGAGGTACCCACTGGTATTTGAAAGTAACTTTATAACTTAATTGGGAGTTAGTAATGAGACGTAGGCAGTGGTGAACAGCGCCAGAGGGTAAGGGAGTGAAACACATATCCTCTGGACTGAACTACCAACTCTCAACTCTGGAAGGAAAGAAGTAAAAGAAAAAAAAACTGGCAGGAAAAGAAAGCTGCTGGGATGCAGGAGCTGTCCTCTCTGCCTTGAGGATGGTATGAAGCGAGGAAATGAACTGGAGAAGTATTGGTAGCTAACATGCCCAGATGCTTTATTGTCCAAACTGATATATTTTTGAGTAAAAAGAGGCATAATTAATAATCATGTTACAAAATCCATAAATCAAACGGTCCAGTGTACAGCAGAGCAAATGATCATGCTACTTAAAAGACACCTAGATTTAAAAATCCTAGTCTCCTAACTGATCTCTTTTCATTAGTCTTTCTGCTTCCCTCACTTCTCCCCTAGCCTTCCCTAATTTAATGATTAGTATCATCATCCACAAGCTGACCAAAGCTAAAAATTTGATTCCTACATTTTTATTTCCTTGATGTTACTCTCTTGCTTTAACAGCCTTCAAGGTTTCAATGCATGTCCAGTACACTTAAAAGACCTTATCACAGCTTACAAGGACTTGCATGATTTGACCCCTTGCCTATCTCTTGAAACTCCTCCTATCTCATTTTCCCTCTTGTTTTCTATCCCTCTGCCCTTCTTTTGGTTTCTAGAATAAGCTAAGAACTTTTCTGCCTGGTGGCCTTCGCACAGCTATTCCTTATGCCCATTATGTACTTCTAGTATTTCTTACACCTGGCTTCTCAAGCATCTTCTTCTAGAAGAGGTCTATATTAATCCCCATCTAAAGAGAGCCTCTTTCCCTTCACGCACGCACACACACACACACACACACACACACACACACCACAGGGTGGCTTGTTTTATTTTCTTCACAGCATTTTTCATAGTCTGGAATTACCTTGTTTATCAAGTTAGCTCACATGCATAAAAGCAGACACATAGACCAAAGGATTAGAATCAAAATCCCAGAAATAAACCCATGTATGTATGGTCAACTAATATTTGACAAAGCAAGAAAAAGATAGTTATTTCAATAAATGGTGCTAGGAAAACTGGAGAGCCACATACAAAAGAATCAAAGTGGACTCCTATCTAATACCACTCACAAGAATTAAGTTGAAATGGATTAAAGGCTTAAATGTGAGACCTGAAACTATAAAACTCCTAGAAGAAAACATAGAAGAAAAGCTCTGTGACATTGGTCTTGGTGACAATTTTTTGGACATAACATGTGAACACAAGCAACAAACACAAAAATAAAAAATGAAACTACTTCAAACTAAAAAGCTTCTATACAGCAAAAGAAACAATCAACAAAATGAAAATTATAGAATGGGAAAAAATATTTGCAAATATTATTATATATGATAAGTTAGAATCCAAAATATACAAGGTACTCATACCAACTCCATAGCAAAATACAAAACAAATAATCTGATTAAAAATGGACAAAAGACCTGAACAGACATTTTTCCAAAGACAACATACAAATGGCCAACAGATGTATGAAAAGGAGCTCAGCTTCACTTATCATCAGTGAAATGCAAATCAAAACCACAATGAAATATCACCTTATACCTTAGAATAGCTATTTCAAAAAGACAAATGATAACAAGTACTCATAAGGATATTGAGAAAAGGAAATCTTTGTGCACTGTTGGCAGGAATGTGGACTGGTAAAACCACTTTGTGGAATACTGTGGTTCCTCAAAAAATTATAAATAGAACTACCAAGTGGTCCAGAAATCCTACTTCTGGGTATATAACCAAAAGAAATGCAATTACGAACTCAAAGAGATAACTGTACCCTATATTCACTGCAGCATTATTTTCAATTGCAAAGACATGAAAACAACCTAAGAATCTATGGGTAGATGAATGGATAAAAAAGATATGAGATATATATATAGATATATATATATCTCATATCTAGTGTACAGGGTGATGACTATAGTTAATAAGAGAGTAGATCTTAGACGTTAATAAGAGAGTAGATCTTAGACGTTCTCACCACACACACACACTCAAAGGTAACTAACTATATGAGGTAATGGATATGTTAACAAACCTTAACATGGTAATCATGTCACAATATAAATGTACAAAAAATCACCACATTGTACACTTCAATCTTACATAATGTTATATGTCAATTATATTTACAATAAAGCTTGGGGGAGGGGTCTGTCTTAAGGAAAAAAAAACAATTTTTAAGTTAGCTCATTTCATATTATCAGGCTCTCCCACTAGTAAGAAAGAAGTAACACTGTTTTGTCCGTGTTAACTGCCAGTAATCCAGCCCAGGACCCACCTCTTAGTAGACACATACTCATTCTTTATTTGAATGAAGTTTGAATCATTGAACAATGTCTCAGGCACTTGTCCACCATTAGAACCTATTGCCATTAATCCAGACAAAGAAGCGAAAAGGGAAAATAATGAGCCCCCGCCCCACACACCAAAAAATAAAACAAGACCAAACAAGTTTCACAGGATGAAGTTCTTAGCCTTTCCCTTGACTTCCAACCCACCGCTGAAGAAACTGACTCCTAAAGAATTGTGAGGACCAATATGGGGTCCATTTAAGGGCTCCCCCTTCTAACTCCCAGAATTTCTCTCCTGCTGTATCTAGTGTTTCAGAGATATCAGCTTGCTATACTCTGAACGTGGCTAAGAACCAAAACTGGGCCTGCTGGTGAATTTCGCATAGCTCCAGGCTAAACATCTTTAGTTATCTGACAATCAATATGCACGAATGTAATTATTTGTTTTCTAGGAGTTAGATGAACAAGATCATTCTAAACTCCTGTGTTATTAATACATGGTAATGAAAGTGAAATATTAATGACTTAGTCAAGTGTATTAAGAATTTGAAGTGCTGTGCAAACTGAAAACTTGCATCTAAAGGAGAAAAAAAGCTCAAATGCACCAGATGGCTTGGTGACAGCCATTTTATCTAGTGCAATCTCAGCAGATATGTTTGATAGCCTTCAGGAAAGGCCATCGACTATGCAAGGGAGGGTGCCGTACCTGATTGTCTGGGAGGGCCATGCTCAAAGACATCAAAAAGATGAAGCTGAACTGAGCTCAAGTGTGTGCAGCCCTGAATGAGATATTAGAGCATTTCGGGCCGTCAGTGAATTTCAGTGGCAAAGACTGCTGGTTTGTCCCCCTCCCCCGCACCGAGCTGTCATTTGTATGCCTGGCCTTACAGTAAAGATCTTCATACATCTTAAAATGTGATGGAGTAGAAAGAGCCTCAGAAGAAGAAGAGTCAGCAGAACTGAGCTTGAGCCAGCCCGACCCTGGAGGAGCTGAGTGGTTCTGAGCAAGCAGTATCATGTCTTTGGGTTAAAGTTTCCTCATCTCCAATCTGCAGATGAAAAAAACCTACTTCTCTATCTTTCTGGAATTGCTGAAAAGAGATAAACATTCTTTAATAAATAAACTGACTATGCAAAAAGCTAAGGATAAAATTGTTTGGAGGCTGGATTTACTTTCTCAACTCTGTTACATTTTTGTGGCTGGGTTATCCATACTTTTACAAGAGGTGCATCACTCAATAACAGTTTCTTCTTGTAGAAAATATTTACCCAAGTATTGTCTTTCTTTTATTATTATTATTTTGGGATAATCTATATACCAGGCACATATATGCCTGTTTTGTTATTTTAGTATACTATCCTTAATGCATTCTATTTTATAATTTCAGGATTAATTAAGAGTACTGACAATAAATGGCAGGACAGATCTATCTCTATAGATCTATATAGATATATCTATCTATTGGTAGATAGATCTCTCCTGTTATTTTACTCCTGAAAAGAAAACCACTTAATTAATGTATTCCTATTTTCCCCAATCTGGTGCTATAGCTAAATATCCACTAACTACAATTTCCACCCTCCATCAAGGATCTGGAATGCTGGCTTGCCCTAGAGCAAGTGGAAAGAATTGGCACATGTCACATGACAGAGAGCAAAGTGCAATAATAATTAGAGAAATAATTGCTACTTTTTCATTAGGAAGAATGTTCTCCTTTCTTGTACTTCTATCTATTATAATCCAACCAACTCTGTGGAGAAGATGCCCTTTGAATCAGGAAGTATCAGCTAGATAGGAGACTTCGCAAGAACTAACTGAGAAGCTGAAACTCCTATACCATTCTCCAATGGTAGCTTAAAGCGTAAAGAATGAAGTGTTAAAAGGACTGACAGAATTTTCTCATTAGCTAAAACCCATTTCCTGTCCCCAATAAACCACAGAAAACAGCTTACCACTGGGCGCTACCAAAGGAGTTCGAAATGTAGAAATTCTCTAAATTCGACAGGAATTTTCATTTGCTAATCCTTAATCTCCTATTTGCTAAATTCTGTTTCTAATTCCAGATGTATAACTTAGATACTTCTGGATTTTATCACCAGTTATTTCCCCTGGCTCTGCCCTAATGATTTCACCTTATGACTACCCTGAGTTTATTTATCCATCTAACAAATATGTACTGAGAGCTGGCTACATACCTAGCACTGGTCTGGACACTGAAAAGAATATATGTGAACACAAAATCTCTACTTTCAAGGATCCCATAATTGAGACAGTGTTGACATCATTCAAAATCTTTAATGATCTGATCATCAACATACACGAATATGTGTATAGGCTATGCTTCAATAACAAATAAGCCCCCAAATATCAGTGGCTTAACACAATGAAGGTGTCTTTCTCATTTATGTCACAATCTCATGCAGGTTGCATGGCTATTCTGTGCAGATCTCTCCAAGTGGAAACTCAGAGAACCAGGCTGCTGCCACTTAAAACTCTGTGATCTCAGCCTTTCATTTCCAGCCATAGATATTTAACATACCTCTTACTCTCTCTTGCTTCCAATCCAGAATGCCATATTACTTCTGCTCATATTCAATCAGTGAGAATCACACAACCCCACCCAAATGCACAGAAGCTATGAGATATTGAGGAGCACATGAATTTTTGGTGAATACTAACATTCACTGATAGTCTTCTAAGAGAAATATGAACAAGCCCTAGACTGTCATATTACTTCATATTTTGAAATACATAGAGAATATTAATGTCTGTATAAGCTAATTCTTAGCACAATGTCTGATACATAGCAGGCACTTAGTAAATTTTTGATAAATATAGCAAAGAATAAATGATGTCAGTGGCACTAATAATTTACAAAAATGTCAAAGATATGCATATCTAAAATATTACTTAAAAATGCAAGAAAAACAAACACTATACCATTTTATATTTCCCTTAACTGGCCAGTAAGTTGTATACATAATAGGTACTTAAAAGATGGGAGCAACCACCTTGAACTGGCATAGGCAAAAATGTTATTTTGTTTTGTTCTGTTTTAAGGTGGTGGGATTTGATTGGGAAAATGGTGAAGATTTGGACAAGATAAAAGGTCATACATGATAGAGACCTTTATATCAAAGATATACAAGTAGGCAAATGCAAAGCATATTTGAGAATCAGTAGGTCAAACAACCTGATAGGATAAGAAAATCGATACAGGGAAGTTACTGTGAGAGAAGTTTGAAGAAAGCTCAAAAATTGAAGCTTAAATGATTATCTGCTGCACATAAGATAAAAGTTTTGAACAGAAGAGTTGCAACCTAGAGGTCACAGAAGGTACTTTTGGCTCCTGTTGCTGTCCTCAAGCCCATTCTAGATATAGTTCTTAGACCTAAGTCCTTCCTCAAAATAAAACAGAAGTGTAAGTAAAAAAAAAAAAAAAAAGTCCTGCTCTTAGCCAATGTAAAATAACTGCCCAACATTATGGCAATGTCAAACAATATGAACTAAGAGGTATAGAGCATGAAATTAATATAGCAAACTTTGGATAGTCTTGAAATCCCTGGGCATCTTTGAAGGACAAATAATTCAAAGATATGAAGTTAGAGCTAGCTTGGGTGCATTAGTCAAACCGGATATATTGTCTAATTACAGAAAAACAATTTACACATATTTATAATTTATTTATGATTATATTGAAAATATTTATTTTGGAGAGAGAGTGGGTACAGATAAACGGATATAGGTAACATAGTTGTTTTTGTGGTCCTCTTTAGAAAGCTTGTTTCAAAAATCAAATTTACAAAATAAAAAAAATCGAACCATGGGAGTAGTTGTTCAATTCATAAGCATATCCAGTAACTATTTATTTTAAATGTTTTTTTCCTGACGTATTTAAATATGGTTCTACATTTAAATATTTCACATCAAAACTAAAAGTAGTTTGCAAAACACTTGGTTAGAAAGTTTTTCCTTGGCAACATTGCTCAGTTTTATCTGTAATTAACACCAAAGTAGGTCATTACTTTGTTGCCGGTTAGAGGTTAGCTCAGACATTTGTAATCAATCCACATGATATTTAGTCTCATGATGCTACTTATTTTATGCAAGGAAAAAGGAACAACTAACAAGTATTTTCAATTAAAGAATATTACAAAATGTATTTGAGTAACAAAGGAACGGATGACAGGACTTAATCCATTTAGTCAATATTCTATCCATAATCTAGAGCTGTGGTTTTCAAGCCTTGGAGTACCACACAATTGGAGAGCCATGATACTGCACTATTGAGAAAAGGAATAGCATAGCATGGAATAGCATAGCATAGCATAGCATGGCATAGCATGGCATGGCATGGCATGGCATGGCATGGCATGGCAAAGCACTGGCATCGGCATGGCATGGCATTGGCATAGCATTGGCATAGCATAGCAAAGCATAGCATATAACCAAACATAACTCAAGTGGTAAAGACAGATATTTAAGAAAATGTTTTAGTTATGTACAGGCATGTGTATGTAGGGATGCAATGTAAAACTTTCTTACTGTATAGATCAGGGTCAAAATATTTAAAAATCACTGATCTACAGGCATTGTAAAGAACATACATAATTTTAAATAATCATGTCAAAAAGAAAAACGTTATTAGTATTTGTTGTGATTATAGCATAGAATCGCATCTACAGAAAAACATTTCTTCTTTAGGATGCTAGGTAGATCTTAAGAGTACCTGAGTATTTTCTAATCATTTTCACAGAGAAATTTCTCTCTTAATTATCCTAGGTCTAGTCCTTCCTGACAGAGAAAAAACAAAACTGGGATTAAGTGGTTCTGCTTTATCTGTTATCTTTACTCCATTTAGGAGACCAATGCCTTTATTTTTTTCTGTTCTGAGCACAACTGAAATCAAGCTCTTTTTGTTTATCCACATTCTCACCTGACTCCACTCCCTCTGACTTTAGTTTCCTGATCCCATCCTAATTGACTTGTGCCAATCTCTATATTGATCCTGGGTCATGTAACCTTTCTTTTATTTTTGACTAATAACTGTTGGAAAGATGAATTCGTTTGCAATCTCCTATGCAGCAACAGGAAATTATTTAGCTGTGTCTCCTTCTCCTCTGTCATTTGCATTTTCATACCAGCAGATGATTTTGCATATTGATAATCATCTCCTTTGGGGCCCTCTGGTGAGCAATCTCGAACCCAGCTTTCCCAACATTTCACCTTCACATGTCTATATCCTTCCCATGTTATTAGGACAACTCTCTTACTACACCACTCCTGTTTTATTATCCACTGACATCTGGTCGAATTCATTTTTTTTAAATGTCTACTCCTTAGTTCTCAAAGATGCTTTTGGCTTTTTGGTAAATTCTTCATTTTCTCCTGCCTTACCTGACCTTTCTCCTTGGCTTCTATGCATGATTCTTTATTCTTCAATTCAATTTGACCACTAAAGCCTTGTATCTATTCCCTGCATAATAAATTCTTCAGATCTCAGTATGTCTTATATAGTTTTTCTCTTGACGTTATTCTCTACCTACCTCTTTGCTTCCCAAAAATGGTGACCTAGTTTAAGTAGGCCTTCTGTGAAGATAGCTTTCATCATTTCCTAAAATATTAGTTTCTCTGCAGTTATTTCACTTTTTACAAAGTTATGAGCAAGGGAGCCACTGTGTAATAAACATATGTTCTCTCACTACAATAAACTGTAAAATACTCTAATTTCATAAATGTTTAAATTCTTATTTTCTCCTTTACATAAGACAAACAATGCTAATGATTTCGAAGTTCTGTTTTGCCTTCCCTGCCCTCATGCACTGAAGTATTGCCATCTTTTCCATTCCTCACTAGGACACGCCACATAGCACTACCATTGCCCTGTCTGCAAAAGAGGAGTCGACGACATTTCAGCACAGAATTACCACCAGCTTAGCAAAGGCAACCCAAAGCAGATTTTACCAAACTGTTGACTTTGACCTCCAGTTTCCTCTTTTTTCAGAATTAATCCTGTTTCCCCTTTGCCTGTGTGCCTTTTCCTCAAACCCAATACGCTCATGTACCTAAGATCACTCTTGACATGGCAAAAGCTAAATATGATAGCCTAATTTGCACGAATGTGTTAATAACTTACTGTGTTACCTCTCACAAAAGAACCTGCTGGAAGAAGGTAATATTTAATTCAAATATAGTACTTCCATTGTGAAATTAAGGTTCTCTGACATGTGTTTCAGTATGGAAAGTGGAAGTATAGGTGACTGGCAAATTGTATCTTATGGGTGACTGATTTTTGCATCTTCATATAGGTTTGAACCACAGCCCAATTTAGAAAAGGATTCGTTTCATTTTGTCTCTATAGAGATATTCATCTTCTAGGGAGTTCAAATCTCCTGTCAGGTGAAGACAGCCCTTTCTCATTGCTCATTACCTCTCCACAAAAATAGAAGTAGAGCCCACTGACAACACTGACCATATATACCTTGGCTTTTTAGAATGTGGACAATAATCAACTATAATTGAATAATACAGTCCTCTATTATTAACTCTGCCACATTTTGATTGTTTAATGAATTCAGAAAGATACACTACAGTACCAAGGATGTGAATTCCAGGTAAAGTACAATAAAGATTTATAGGGTTTTTGTGAAATCCTTGCTCCTAACAAATATTAATAGCTGAATTTAAATGCCTATTTACCTAAGAGAGAATGGCATCTGAAGGGTGTCCAGGATTAAAAATTTTAAATTCTAGTTGGACCCCAGGTGCTAGCTGTACCACACTGCTATCCTTTTTTAATAGAAAGTTACAAGTTTCCAGAATTTACAGGAGTCTGGTTGGCTTCTATCCAAGACAAGAGTATACAGGAGAAGTAATCAATATGCCCTAGCCTGTTCTGCAAGGTTTATTTTAAAGATTACTTTGAGTTACGGTAAGGTCTTTGCAAAATAGATCATCCTTACAGAGTAAAGCAGATACATGGAGGTGTCCTGGATGAGTCTTCAGGGAACCAGAACAAAATGTCAAGAAGCCCTCAAAATCTCTGTTTTTATTTTATGAGGAGTAGAGGGTCGATAATAGTGATTGGAAGAGCCTAGTTGATGAAAAGGTCCATAACATGGGAGAATGCTTCCAGCTGTGATTGGCAGAGGGACCAGGCTGCAGCTTAGAGGCAAGAATTAAAGTTGCATAAGCAACATGAGCTAAACCCAAATACTGGATAATCTAGAAATAGCCTTGTCAGAAAATCCGTGCTGGAGAGAATTACAGAAATCAATTTTGGTTGCAAGTGAAGACTTGTTTAAAATTTCAGCTTGCTAGATACTAGCAACTATGGAAAATTCTTTGATTGGAGAAAATTGGAGGCAAATGCTTTTAGATACTACTGAGTGATTGATGTGGTTGAGTTCCAGGAGAGAACTGTGGTGTCTTTATAATGAGGTTGGGAAAAATTTCACACAGTACTATGCTGTAGACATAGTTTTTATCAGTCTAAATACAGCTAGTAGGTGAAATAAAAATCTTTATGAAAGTCTTTATAAATTAAAGCACTTACATTTGTAAACAGTTGCCATCAGTGTACGTCAATATTAATTCATTACCTCAGAATTAACAGAGTATTCTTTTTAAGTCAATTAGAGTTTGTGGTAGCTGAGAGTAAATTCTGTGACAATTGAAAAACAAGTAACAGATAATTGTAATAGCAATGCTTTTGATGGTGATGAGAGATGCAGACAGTGGTTATTGGAAGTCAGTATGACCCATGAATCTGATCAGATAAAATATACATACAGGTAATTTGACTATAGGAGCTCCTCATAAGCTCTAGATCCTGGGGGAAATTTCTCAGCTCTGTTGTTTTTACTCCCTATATCTCCTCTCTGTCTTCAATACCTATGCTTATTACTCAATTTGTAAACCGTTCACTTGATCCAATCAATCCTTCTAAGTATGGAGTCAATTCAAAATCAAATCTGCCTTGATTTTTCATCTTCATCTTCAATGTAACCACTTAACCCCATTGCTACTCCCATGATTCCACTGAAATCAAATTTATCCAGCCTCACCAGTGGTTTCTTCTATAGTATACTCTCAAATTCTGTATAACGTTTAATGTTTTGATTACCTGCCTCCTTTTTCAGAACTGGTTCTCATCTAACTTGTACAATTGCTCTTTCACTGTTCTTTGCTTAAATCTTCTCAATGCCTCCTTCCCTCCAGCCCCCAGCTGTCGCTCATTTTAATCTTTGACCCTATGCTTAACTGCCTTCTGCTTTCCTTCACAAAGCTCTTGAGGCTTCAACCACCATCTTTATCTACCAAATATTATATGCCAAGTAACACATTTCGTACATCTCTGCCTAATTAATCTTCAAATACCATGGCTCTTTGTTCATGTTGCTTTCCATTTTAAGAGCCAACAAAGATGCCTAGATTCTTCCTTTCTAATCACACAGTCTCCTCATTTCCTTAACCACACATTATCATTCTCTCCTCTCTGAAATGCAATCCTGTTTTGCCATTCATACAAATTCTGTACTTCTCTAAGGCTCAGCCTTCACACTTGAACTCTTCTATGAAACATGTCCCGAACAATCCTAGTCTAACAATAATATTTACTTGTTTTTCTACCACTTTTCTACATCACACAATCTAGAAGTTACCTTCCACTGCCTTTTATTATGTAGTCTATCTAGATCATCAGACTCAAAAGATAACATACTATATGATTCCAATTATATGAAACTTTTGAAAAGGCAAAGCTATAGTTATAGAGAACAGATTAATGGTGGCAGAGGTAGGGGGAAAATGTGACTATAAAAGTATAGCACAGGGCTGTTGGGGGTGATGGAACCCTTCTGTATCCTGACCATAGGGATTGTTACATAAATCTATCCACATGTTAAAATTCATAGAACTTTACACCATAAAAGTCAATTTTCCTATATGATCATTTGATAAAAATTTTAAAGACTTAGGGATACGAGTAATGTTTCATCTCTTTTTCATTTTGAGAGCTTTAGAATAGAGGCTATGAAAAAAAGTAGAGCTTTTAAAAGATAAAGCTTTTAAAAATCATATTTATCTTCTAGGTTATGCATGCCTCTATGATGAAGACACGAACACATGTGCCTTGACCATAAATATGAAGAGGAAGCATGAAGTAAATTAGAGTTTTATAGTAAATGCCACTCATCTAAAGTATCAAATAGGCAAAACTAGGTCTCCCAAAATATCCCCAAAAATAAGTGAATGTGACAGTGAAAAGCTAAGAGCTAAGACATAGGCACAAAGTATCAACTCTGAGAATGACAGAATCTAGGAGAAATCTGCTTCATAATTCTTTCTCTTAACCCTAGGTCATTTATAACTAGTAAAGAGTACAATTTCAACCAGATTCCATAGCTTCTCTGTTTTTATTTCCTATCTTAATGGAAACAATTAACATATTTTTCATAGCCAAAGAACAAATACAGCAATGATTGTGCTTCACAATATATGCAGCCCACTTCATGTACTTCTGACAACATTATCAAGTTTTTGAGTTATAAATTTTCTGCTCCTGCAATTTGGGATCCAGTGGAGAGTATAGGGAAATATATCATCTATGACTCCCATCTGAGGCTACATTCATGGACAAATGCCTGACTCTGGGTGAACCTCATCAGAAACTCTCGCTCTTTGGAAGACTTTTCCCTGTCTCTTACAATCATCATCAATCAAAAGTTACCACTCAGGGATTCTTTGCAGGCAGCTAGAACTTCTACAACTTCTTGTTAAGCAGAACTCTTTGAATTCAAGGCATAATCAATATATCTTAAAGCTAGAGGCAGTCCCCTTTGCTAAGATTATCTACAACAATTTCTTTTATTGCCATTCACAGCTGGAGACTTTCTTATTGATATGTAACTAGCACCATAATAGCCTTGGTTTTCTCAATGCTCCCAATGATTTCTTCAGAGGCCTTGAAGCATTCCTCCTTTAGGAAGATTAGATCAAGCATAAGAGTTTGCATAATATCTACTGTGATGGCCCTAGGCTCTCTGTGGGACATCTCAGATATTATGTGATGGACACTTGCCCCCTTGAAGCATGTTATTCAAGCATGCTATTCAAAGTTCAAATGCTTCCTTTTCAGGAAGTAAAACAGGACTTGAACAATCTCTTTTATAGACACTGGGTTCAATACAGAAGAGCTCTTAACACTTGTAGAATGCCTTGTCCCAGGGCTTTGGGCTGGACTCTCAGGATGTCAAGGAGCCCGAGGAAGCCGAGCTTGCCAATATTACCTCTCTCCCTCTACTTCAAGCACTGCTGTCACATTCGTCTGGGCACTATCTTGAAAACATTTTCTTAAAGAATTTGGTGTCAGTTCAAGAAAGTTTCCTTAACTGCCTTCAGGCACACCCTGCTGACTATGTAATTCTTTTAAAGAATTGTTTTGGAAATATAAAGCAAAAAAGCTAAGTCAAAGAGCACAAAGGCTCTTGCACAGCTTTGGAATTATGCTAGTGTTTCACTCATAGTGAAACAGACTCCTCAATTGTCAGGTAGCACTTTCTCCAGCCCAGATGTTGGAGAATGAGCACAACAGTCATGGAAGAGAAAGGATATTAAATAGATTTTTAAAATAGGGTAAACTTAATGCTGAACATCCCAGAAGCAACTCTACCCAATGAGGGATGGTTCATCACCCTTCCTCAATCTTCAAAGGGAAAATCCGGAATCATATTTCAAACAATCTCTCTGAATCCCCAGTAAGACTGAGCCCTAGCTGTCCACAGTGGAAACTCATTAATAATATTCTTTATGGGAGTCCCTCTCTTCCACCTCTCTCTCATGACATTTCCTAATGTAACCTTCCAATAAAACTACTTATTCCCAATCCTTGTCACAGGATTTGCTTTGGAGGGAACCCAATTTAACACCGTATCTGTGACTCAGATACAATATTTCTGTGATTTCAATCTTCCATGTTTTTTGCCAATTAGACTTGATTTACTTTTATTCAAAGAATATTTATTGAACGCCTACAAGACAACAGGCAATCATTTTATCATGGAGGACACTACATCCATGGAATTCTTAGGTTAAAAAGAGAAATAAGAGCTACAAATTTTTTAAAAATTGTATTAGAATGTATAAAATAGGAGTAATAGAAAAGTTACAAATATAAAAGGCAGAAAGAAGGAGCTCAAAGGTCCAGGAGAGAAGGACTGAAGGAGGTGACATTGGAACTGGACCTTGAAATGAAACAGGATTTGGGCATCCAAAGTCCTGAAAAGGTACATGGTAGGCAGAAGGAATGATGAATGAAGACACTGAGTTGGGAAAGCACAGGGTACATATTAGAGTTGTTCCATTTGTTCCAAATACAATACATAATAGGGACAAGTAATGAAAGATAAAGATAGAAAGATAGGATATTATCAGATCATTGATTCTTAGCCTAACTAGTTTATTAAGATAGCAATGGAATGCCACTGAAAATATTTTTTAAAATACCTATATCTAATCTTCCATATCTCAGTTAGTCATTTCAGGTACACTTACCTTTACCCCTTATACCAGTGTCTATATCCCTTACTCTATCTAGGCTCTTTGATATTTTTGTTTCATAGTATTATAATATGATGTTTTTATTAATTTCTGTATTTATTTTTTTCTCTCTCAGTGAAATGTAAGTTCCCAGCTGAACGATTTAATATTATATATCCAGTGCTTTTTATGCCTCTTGCAGATAGTAGGTACTCAGTTTAAGTTTTATTGAATAAATGAATTAATGAGCGATCATGTTTTCTGATGGCTCTGATATTTAATCTGCTATTTCTTTGACAAAAGGGCTCTTCACTTTCTCCTCTCCTCACACAATCAGTGCATATGAACACATCAAACTCATAACACCTAAGATATCCCATGGTTTCCAGACTCATGCAAACAAATTTGACTTAAATTATGGTCGTATATGATTTGAGAGTGTGCCGAGAAACCCATCTGGCAAGCTCTAATACCCTGTTGAAGCAAACCTGAACAGAGAATTTGGCTGCTTACTCTCCTAGTACAGCTAAAGCCCCAGACATTAGTTTAGGGTATGGCTGGTTACAATGAAGAGCTGGTCCTTCCACCAGGTAAGGTGTTCCTGTCACACCACAGGCTAACTTGGGTAAGTACAAGAAAGCAGAGTGGCATGATTCAGTTCTGTTGGGAACAAGCTTTTGGTTGTGCCAGCCAGGCCTCTGTCTCCATAAGTCTACACACCCTTTGGTTAGAAAACAAATCCTTGTGTTTTGATGTTGAGTTTTGATGTGAGGCACTGTTAAATTACACAAAAAGGCCATTAGACTGAGATAACCCTAATGCCACTGCAGCCTTTGTAAGCAAACCAAACTCTATGCCTGAAATGTCTCAAGGTTATAAAAACAAACAAACAAACGAATGAAAAACATTAAGAACAACCAATCACAAACAGTCAAGTAGGCTTTGAGCTATAGCCAATCAAATAATTTCCTTTCTTTGCTTCTATACCTTCTATATATAAATCTTTCCCATTGCTCCTTCTGCAGTATGCTCTTAACTACTCTGGTTTGGCACGGCCCGATTCAAACCGATTTTTGTTTAAATAAACTCTTTAAAAAATGATATGCCTCAGTTTATCTTTTAACAGCATAGAGTGTGCTATTGGAACCAAAGTCTCCCATCTCCATAATAAATATAGGATCTATGCCAACCCAGAGAAACAACTTCCCAGGATTTATCACAAAAGAAACTCTTGAGTAGATAGATGGTATCTGTAAAAACCTGAGCAGAGCATAGGTCATTCTCTCAGTCATGCAGGAATGGTCTCAACATATTATTGCAAAATTTGTAGGTAAGAGAATGTGTAGAAACTGATAGCCCCAACAACTGTCGGCTGTAGATACATCAAAAAAATAATCAGCAGATAGAGGAAGGGGCGGTGTTTCTCTCTCAAACTAGAACACAGAGCAACTTGTGCAGGAGCTCAAAGAAAATCAGCATAGTTAACCACTAGCTGTGACTAACAATAGCAGTGATTATAATAGAGAGGAAAATAGAAAAAAGATATCACAAGCCAAATTTAAACAACAGGAAAATTACTAAATAAAAGAGAAATAAGGATAATCTGGATTTCAGCCTGAAAATGCTGGACTTTGAATCATTCTGAAAGGTTCCATTCTTTCAAACTTTCTTGTTTGTGGCCTCGTTTTTAAACTAGTACCATCAGTATCTCTGTTTTTTTTTTCATTTTTCTAGCCCAAATTCCCAAATGTTAACCTATTTACCCATTCTCCTCCTCTTCCTTTTATTTCTTTATTCCTCTCAGTCAACCTATACTTGTTAAAAATTATTTGCATATAGCATTCATAATAACTTCATATCTTAGCAAAGTGACTTGCATGGGGGAGGCTTTCAATAAATATTCATTTAACATGACTTTTCTCCCTCTCTTTTTACCATAGCTCCCCACCCCGCCAAGCCCTGGAGCCATCGGTCTTTTTGTAGGTTGCAAAATGAATAAAATGTAAGGATTTCATTTCAAAAAGAAACAGGAATCAGGACTTTTGTCACTGACTTTCATGAACTGGGCTTCCAAATTTTAAATGTGGTGCATAATTGACACTTTGATACTTTTAGGCTATGGTGTATTCTCACACTCTCGTGGGGAAAAAATACTTGCTGACACAATCAGGAAACAGATGGTGACAAAGATCTTATACTTTGGTGCCAATCAATATGTTTTACTTGCCACTACTAAAATCTCATTTGTGGGACCCAGGAACTTAAAGAATTTTTCTGTTCTTTTTTCTTTCCTTTAAATACTATTTTTAAGAATCTTCAGGGCTTGAAAGTTTGACTTCATTTTTCCTCTTCAGTTGTATTAAAGTAATTCAAGGAGGATTTTGACTTCTATCTGCCAGAAAAATGGTGAATTAAACTATTTTGCTCTTTATTGTCAATGACAGAACTAGTGTCTTAACTCTTGCCCCCCATCACCCAAACACCTCTTTGAGTATAGCTACCCTAACCTTGAAAAAATAACCTTCTGGAGGATAACGAATTCTGCAACTGTGCACCGATATAACAACAGAAATGTTTCTCTCCTTCCCTTCATACCTGTTCATTTACATAACAGTGACTATTTGCCAAATGAGTGAACAGAAGGAATATTTCTAGAAGGTTGATGATAACAGCTTTATTCTGAATACAAAAAAATTAATGAGTTGAAACTCTACAGGAAAAAGAATCAGATGATCATGTCCAACTGGGAACTCCTCTCCAGACTTAAGCTTCTGAAGGGTGAAGACAATGCCTAATCTACCTCTGTGCCCACAGAGCCTTTTAAACAAATATTTACTAAGCTGAATTTGAATCGGTTTCTAAACTGGCCACAGAGATGTCCACCAAGTGAAGCCCTATTTGTTTATGTATCTTTAATATGTTTGATTTGCATTTTCACTTTTATAATTTGGGGTGCCTAGAAATGTATAGGTGAGTGCATCTTGATGCATCACCTGCCTGGGCAGTTGTGGGAGCCTGATTTAATCAAATATCCTCTATTTCATCATGCTTTTCACCCTCACTGCTCATATCGGTCACTAATATTTCTCAAATAATTTGAAAGTATTTGTTCAGCACAAATTCCACGGAGGACACAAAGGAAGAAAATTAGAATATGTTCAGCATATGCTCTATGCTAAGCATACATAGACTATATACTTAACACTCAAAACAATTGTGCAAGTGAGCTGTATTATTATTCCCATTTTACAATGAGGAAACAAAGGTTCAAAGATACTAATTAACTAGTCTACCACCACACAGATTGTGACCGCTGAGGTATAAAGTCAGTCTAATTGTGTCTTGAGTCTACCCAAATCCTGTGCTTCTCCTTTTAGGATCATAATAGGTCATTATTTCTAATTCCTCAGTTATTTCTCCAGTAACTTATCCAGCAAGATTTGGGCTTTGGCATCTTAAGAGAGCTCTTTAATACGGGTTTAGTTTTCATCCTTATTAGAAGTCCGCAAAGGGTCTAAAGTGTCCTGATATAACTCTTCATATATCAGGCTTCCTGAGACATTCTACAAACTGCAAATTGTTTACAGTCTGAGTAAACATGCTTTTGTAGAAACATGTATGGCATATACATTATATAATTCCTCTGCTCAAAACTCTCCATTTAATCCCCATTTTGTTCAAAGTACAAAAATCTTTGGTTTTCTAATGGCCTACAGGGTATTACATTACTTGCCCACCTCCTTTACTTCTCTGATGGTCCTTCCTGCTATTCTCTCCCTCGCCATACTGCTTTTCATGCATTCTACTCTTGCATCCATATCAGAGCCTTTGCACAAGCTGGTCCCCCTACCTAGTGCCTTATTCCCTAGATTTACAGATAGCTCACTAGCTTACCTCCTTCGAGTTTTTGTTCAAAAGTCACTTTCTCAAAGGTATTTACCCTGATTCTCCTATTAAAAGTTATAATCAAATATAGGCAAGAATTTTCAATCTTCTTTATTACTACTCAGTTTTGTTTTGGTTTTTTTTTTTTTTGGTAACATTTATAACTTTTTAACAGTCTTTATATTTCAATTATTTCTTAGGCTCGTTATTGATTATCTGTATCTACTCCCACTAGAATATAAGTACCACAAGGGATTATTTTAAATTTTGTACATGGATCTATCCCAAGCACCTAAAAACAGTATATATAATAGGTACTCAGTAAATGAGTAAGTATGGATGTAAATACACATTTGTGAACTCTTGAACACCTGAATGTCTCAAGAGTATCACACAATATTAAGAATTATAATAATTACCTAGTTTATAAATTTAGATTCAATCCATCCTAGTTCATATTTTTTTCACATCAATAAATCCAACAAAAGTATGCATCAGTGAAGTCAAAAATCCAGTTGTACACATTTCTTTAAAAGGCAATCAGATACATTGTACATTTTCTTTTCAGTAGTAAAATGACATATTTAAATCAGAGACCTCAAAGTCCATGTTTCAGGGGTAAAAAACTAAAAAGTATATATGGGTCAACATAAAAAAACTGGCCAGACTTTAGTTTGTGTTTTCATCTGTCTCTCTCCAGCAGTCTATTCATCATTCAGCTTCCTGCTGCCTCTTTAAGTCTGTGCTCTTCTCTAAGGTTAGCCCTCTATTTCTCCCAACTCAAGAAGAAAACAGTCTTCCATCAGACATTGTGCTCTCGCCAGACTTCCTTAAGCACTGCATCAGATTTATTGCTGACTTCATCACTTATCAATAAAACCGGCTTACACACCTTGCTCTATCTCGACAGCCGTCTCTCCAGACATCAGGAACCAAGGTTTGCATAGCCTCCTGACTTTATCTCGGCCCTGTGATATACACTATCACGGCAACAAGGCCTTTTCTCTTTGTTCTGGGAAAACTTGAGCCATAATGTGCCAGCCTGGTGTTCATGCTGATTGTGATAAAGAGCAGCACACTGAGCATTTTCTCTCACTCTTCTTTCTCTTCTCTCATTTTTTTTTCTCTCCTCTCTCTTTTAAAGAAACAGGTGTTGGCATGGATTAAAGAAAAATTACATCATCTCGAAAAGAAGAAGAGGAATGGAAAGGAAGGAAAAAAAAATATGGAAAAAAAGTGGCAACCAGACCCAAATACATTTGCACATATAAAGCTGTTCTAATGAAAGCCAAATTGATTTGACATTCAGTGGCAGTTTGAAGCCAAGAAAAGCAAAGCAGCCTACAAAAGGCCCAGCTCATTGTTTATGGAGTGTCATACTCTATCATCTGTGAGACCAATAACAGGGATAGGAAGGCCTTTAAAGGCAGGGTGTGTGCTGGGAAGGGCTGCGTGGATACCGCCAATGTCAGATCTGATAGACGGATTGAACAGGGCTTCCTGAGCTGAGATAGTGTTTGTCAGATGAGGTGGATAGTCTCTGCAGATTACATATTAGCCAGAAAATTTGTAAAGTGTTAGCATTCTTTGAGGATGTGTGCTACACACCAGGAAGAGCATATTGCACTGGTCTGGGGGAAAAAAATCCTCATAAAAATATTAACCAATAAAAGAGAGTAATGAATTATGTGTCACTCAAAGGGAACCATATGCATAATATTATAGAAGCATCATTACCATCACAAAAAAGGTTCCCTCATAGCGAGCAATGTACATTGCAGGTGTGCACATGTATACAGTTGACAGAATGAGGAAAAATCATATTAAAATAGAAATTCTTTCATTAACCTTATTTTTCAAGAGAGAAGCTGTTTGGTCATTTCAATATTGTTAACCAGCCAGGGATTTACTATTCTGTAGTGCACTGTTAAAAATAGCTGCAGAGGAATGAGGTGTTTATTAAACGTCAGCAGATGACAAGGTGGATTAAATAAGCTTTCCTAGAAATGTATGCCATGCTGGAGTGTTACAATCTGTGTAACAAAAAGAGTTTCTCTTCCTCCCTCCTCTCCAGCCTCAAGCCCAGTCTAAGCATTACTTTGATATTAGATTCAGTATAAGGTTCAGATATTAGTGTTTACTTTTGAATTTCACAAAGGAAAGCTGATTTCATTGCAGGGTATTGCCGAGTGATAGTAAATCGAAAATTTCAGCATCTTTCATCTCAATTTTCTAAACACTTACACGGCTAAGGATAAAATTTGACCTTAAGTAATCTAGGTTTCATAGCACTATAAAATACCGTGTACACAAGACAAGTAGTAAATATCGAAATGGTGTCACAGGGAGCATATTAATACTTCATGAATAACTAGAACATCTATTAATTTAAACATATACACCTTTAATATAAATTTAAAAAGAGAAATGGAAAGTATTGTTATTAATAGAAATAATAATAGCACAAAATGGATTTTACTATTCATGTTTATCTTGTACAGCTGTGAGATCTTTACTTGGTATCCTTTGGGACTTGATGGGCCTTGATGTTTCTTTGCCCCATATTGCAGATGGTCGGGGCAGGGGTGGGAGGGCCTAAGGAATTACATGCGAAGAACAACAACTGAAATTGTTTACCAAGCTCCCTGCCCCTGAGTTACCTGCATTCAAATAGTGGGTTAAAGGCTTTTTATAGAGAACATTTATGGCTCATAAACACCGTACTCTGAACCAAAACAGATTACCTTATCTCTACCCTATGCAGAATATAATAATAAAAGCTAGAAAAGTGCCAGGCTGGAAACAGTGTTTGATAGTTTCTCTTCCTCCCTGTCACCACCACACCAATGGATTTACCACAAGACATTAAATTCTACAAACATTTATTGTGCCTACTATGACTTGATGATGAGGATAGATAATTAAATAAGACCCTAGTCCTTACTCTGAAGAAGTTTACCATAATCTACAGAGTAGCAGGCAAGGAGTACTCTTACTCTGTCCAGATCTCAGGCCCTCATACCACCATCAGAGCTTATGCTGTCTGGTGGCATACTGTATGCCCCCCTGAACAGAAAAATAAACATTTTTTATTAGAGATTTGATGGATTCATAATCTTGGAGAGTCGAAGTGGGCAGATATGGACGACTCAACACTCAGCCACTTTGCCTATAGATTGTGTCCAAGGAAAATAGGGGTTTAAAATAATGTTATAACTAATTGTATAGTAGTTGTTTTCAAAATGCTTTAACCTAAATGATTTACTCTGAAAATGTCAAAAAATTTGGTTATTCAATGGAACGTTAGAGTTTGGATCTGATGGATGAATTATAGTTGTACTCAACTATCATGGACTAAATGTTGTGCTCCCTCAAAATTTTTATGTTGAAACCTACATACTCCCCAATGTGATGGTATTAGGATGTGGTACATTTGGGATATAATTAGGTTTAGATGAGGTCATGAGGGTAGAGCCCTCGTAATGGGATCAGTGCCCTCATAAGAGTCACCAGAGAGCTTGCTTCCCCTTTCCATTCTCCACCATGTCAAAATAAAATGAGAAGCTGGCAGCCTGCAACCTGAAGAGGGTCCTCACCAGAACCCAACTATACTGGCACCAGAACTCAGACTTCCAGCCTCCAGAACTGTGAGAAATTAATGTCTGTTG
The DNA here is from genome assembly GCF_000151845.1 of Pteropus vampyrus. NCBI lineage: Eukaryota > Metazoa > Chordata > Mammalia > Chiroptera > Pteropodidae > Pteropus > Pteropus vampyrus. The sequence goes on along the minus strand of NW_011888800.1, from coordinate 2,443,737 downwards.
TTTATAAGCCACTCAGTGCATGGCAGTTTATTGCAGCAGCCTGAACAGACTAAGATATCAACCCAAGAGAAATATTTGTCGTGATTTATCATGATGGAGCTCATCAAAAAGATGAAGATCTTCAGGAAGTACCCTGGCTCTTTGGGTAGGATTTGTGCCTATTTATATTTAGGATATAATTTATACAAATAACAATACAAAACTGATTTGAATTCTTATATATGTAGGTATTTGATGGCTTTGAGAAACATTTTAAGGATAATTTGGGTCAAACTAATCAGTCTATGTGTTCTATAAAGCTGAAGAATTAACACATTATCACTTCTGAGTCTCTGTCATATAAACTCATCCCTGTTGATTGTTCAAGCTAAAACAGCTGCCAGAATCATTCTGCCTTCTCTTGACAATTGGCTATGCCTCCTACTAGCTAGATAACCTAACACAATTTAATTAGCCCTTTTCTGCCTCAATTTCTTCATCTGTAAAGTAGGAATAACAAAGGAGGTGCTATAAAGATTAAACAAGAATAAACCCTTGTAGAAGGCACTCAGCACATTAAGCTAACAATGCTAACAATGACAATAAGTTTTTACTTAAAGAATAATTCCAACAACATATTTAAAATGATTTGATCATTGTTTTACTAGATCTGTGGTGAAATATTTGTTTTCAATTTTGAAACATCTATTTCTTTAGGGTTGGTGGTAATACTAGTTAAGGAAAGATAAAGAATGGTGGCAGCAAGTTTACTAATCATTTCTACTAATTCAATAATATTTCTTTTAAAAGTGCTGGATTGCTTGTACTTACATCATATTCTTTACCTACATGTGTTTTTGTTGGCACAAGAATATGCAGCTCTCCATACTGGCCAAATCAATACTCTGTTTTCTGGTGTGAAATTTTATCAACTCTTTGTAGGGTTTCTCATTATGTAAGCTGTCACTGTTTTTCCTCACAGGCCATAGATGTCTTTCTGTAAAATTGGCCATCTTATCCTAGGTTGAATTATTCTAAAACCCAATGTCAAACAAACATGTGTGCCGCTCTGACTGTTTCAGAAGCAAAAACTACAGAGAAAAATTCATGTTTCTTTTCTCAACTTTGTTTAAAAATTGTCGCTGGGCCTAAATACAACAATAATAATAACTAACTAGGTGCCAAGGAATAGGTATTATTACCATCTCTCTCTTACAGATGAGGAGGGAGGACTGTAGAACAAAAAGGAAGGATCATACAGCTGTTACATGGCCAAGACAAGATTAACTCCAGTTTTTCATGCCCATAATCCTGATTGCAAAAGAATCCTGGGACTGTATTGTACTGCCTCACCTCACAGGGATCACAGGTCTAAGTGCCTAAACTGTAAATGGGCATCTCCTAGCAATAACAAACTGCTTGCTTTTTCAGATTCAAAAATTAGTGATTATAATTTGTGGCATGTACAGCTCCAACAAGTTCGAGCTTCACAAACTGTAAGAAAGTAGGGCATTGAAACATTTTCTTTTACAAGTTTCAGCTGATCGACAATAGTTGAACCCATGTTTTTGGTTATTATAAAGTTTAGATGAAATGCCTTTATGCTCCTTAAACATACAATTAATGATAAAAATATGATAAAACAGATAAAAATATCTACTGAAGACCAATGACCAAACCAGGAATTTGACTATTTTTAAATGTATTCATGCATGTTTAATATGGGTATTACATGCAGGTCACCTGATTATGTTTAACAGTGTTATCAGCTAAGTAAGTTTATAAGTAACAATACTTAGCATTTGGCAAAGCTAATTTGCCATTATTTCTTCCCCCATCTCCTTCTGAATTACTTTGCACAGAATGCTATGTTAAGAAAGAGCAAGTGAAATAATAGAAGACATCTGAGTTTTAAATTGATCCATGAGTCTGGTGTTTTAGAAGAGAGTTTAGTGCTGGATCTCAACAAGCTGAAAACATTATGCCCCTTCCCAATGAGAAGAGATTCATCCTGTTTGGCAAGCCGGAAGAGGTCTATTATTTCTGACTGTGTCACAGTGAAATTTATAATATTTAAATCTCAAGTACTTGAAACTTTAGTGCATAGGCAAACAAGCTTAGATCACACACAGCTCATACTTTGAAGCAACAAAAAATGTTTGTGATTAAACAAAATCCATCATCATAATTTATGCATAGGGTCAGAATCCTCAGGTCCTCCCTCAGAACATATTAAACTTGCTTTTTCTATAGTTCAAAAGAGCCTGTTCGTATTTCTTTTTTTTTTTTTTCAATTTCCAGTCCCACATCCACAGCAGATTAGATGCAACAAATTAATGGGTGAAGACTGCTATTTACAAATACATTGAGAGTATAAGAATGTGCTTGTTGGCAGTCTGATAGCAAGAGGAAATGTGGAGAAATATAAAAACAGACTGAAATTGAACCATATTCTCACCTAGGGCCATTTAAAGTTGAAGCAAGCAGCCTCTCAAAACTCAAACCCCACAATATTGTGTGAATCATTAATATATTACAGAAAACTACAGTTTTCACACATGATGATTACCTTGTATAAGTGGTATGTCACAAAAATTATGTTCAGTATAGTCAGTATAAGAAGGCAAAAAGTTTCTAATATATTTTAAGAAATATTTCCAGTTAGCTTTGATATTTAAAGGATAAACACTAAAACACAACCAGAGTACTCAAACATACACAAAAAATTATACATTCCCTGAAGGCTCTATACTGTTGTGGTTTTATTAAATATAATTGTTTTTGAAGAATAATACTGTATGTCTTAAATGGTTGGTGCCTTTAACTGCTCCCTCTCTACCCACAAACAAAGCTGAGGGCTTTCTGTAAGTGCAATTCTGACACACGTTCCAAAAAATATCTCTACCATTTCCTACCCACCCTTCCAAATCCACTAGTAGTGGCTTGGTGTCCCCAGTCACTACTCTATTGCTTTGTACCTCGTTTGTGTTTCAATTGCCCATTTAGTTCTCAACTCTGGCTTTAGCCCTGGATATAATTCAGATATCCCATAGCTCCATGCCCTAGAGTAGCAATGTCTAAGCGAAATATAAAGTGAGCCACATATGTAATTTCCAATTTTCTGTTGGCTACATTTAAAAAGTAAAAAGTAATAGAAACAATCAATTTCATAATAAATTGTATTTAACTCAATATACTGAAAGCAATCAACATAAAATATTAATGAAATTGTTTAAATTCTTTTTCTATACTATGTCTAAACTCTTCCATATGTTTTATGCTTATAGTTTATCTCATTTTGGACTAGCTGCATTTCAAGTGCTCAATGGCCACATGTGGCTAGTGGCTACCATATTTGGACAGTACAGCTCCAGAGTACCTGGGCCATAATTATCCCAACTCCCAGAACCCCCACCCTGGCTGGAGCTTCAGATTCCCTGATGGTCTCTAAGTGTAGGTGGTGCAGTATGCCACATTATTCACTAGAGGCTTTGTGTATGCATTGGTATATACCTAATAATAATATCATTTTAAACAACTCTGTCATTTATACTTTTTATACCATAACACTTTTGAATCTTTTGTTCTTCCAGTTGGTACCCATATTAACTATGTAAAGTAGATAAAGTAATCCTCAATATCTCCATTTTCTAGTTTAGGAAATGGAGACTCAGAGGAACTTAGTGATTTATTTAAGTTTTCCCAACAAAGATAATAATTCAAAAGGAACTTTGGGATTCTAGTTTACAGTTCTTTCTATGATTCCTTATTAATTCTTAAGACAATTAGAAGATGAACCTATTTATTGATTTTTAGATGCCAACTGACAAAGAATGCAGACATCTGGTGAGCAGTAGCCTAATTCGCTTGAGCAATGATATTAAATATATACTGAAGCATGCACAGTCAATCCACAGACATCAAGGAAAATAGAAGAAAGTCTGCACAAAATATGTGGGAAAGAGATTTTCTCTTCACATATAAGCAGAACTAACACTTGGATAATGATTAAATCACACTGAAAAACCTCAAAGACACATAAAAAGAGAAAGTTTGGTGGGGGGGATTGCTTTTTGTTTATTTTTTAGAAATGAAGTGATCTAAAAAGAGAAGACAAGCTCATTCAGTTATAGCTTTCATATAATTACCACAAACTCTAATGCAAATTAGACTGTACGTCTGCTAAACGTACATTTCTGTGCTTGCCAAATTATGTTTGGCAGTGTGGTCAAGCAAGAACAGATGCACACTGGGCCGAGTTTTCTTGAGCTGTTCAATAATTAGGAGGACCATGTATTATAATAAACCACATCCCCTTGGCTAAGATGTGGATGCAAATTGCACACTAATTCACTTCCAAGTTTTTTGGAAGCTAACCAAAAGAGATGAAAATCAGGGAAATATACTGTTTACTTCAGGAAATTTGTTTAAAACTAAATATGGTTCATTTATAAGAGGCGTTGGGGAACTCCATAAGAAATGTAACAATAGCTTTCTTCAGGTTCCATTCAGCAGGAATAAGGAAATACCAAAAGGCTCCTTTGAAGAGTTTTCCTGTGTTATATGCCAGTTCTAACCATCTCCTTATGAATGCATTGGGAGAGTTCTAAGCGGAAGATAAACAGCAGCATCTCATATCTGTAAAATATCACATTGCTCAAATGGAGGGTGAAATCATCAGTTCAGTGAGTGAGACTTTGTCAACATTTTTGGCAAATGACTGATAGGTAGCAGTCTGCCCCTTAGATAAGGAGGTGGGTGGATTGAAACTTTTTTCTGCAAAGCCAAAACATCAATTTTAATAGTAAAAGCTATTGCATCATTTCAACTGGTATTACTTAATAATCCAACAATGGCAAACACTATCTAAAATGAGATATTAAAAAAAAAAAAAAAAAGAGGTGAGGCCTTAAAGACCAAAGCTTATGCCACATTCACGTACATCCTTATACGCTTATCACCTTGGCAGGGAGAAGCCAGAACCTTCAAGGTTCACTCCATTTCTTAGATGAAGTTACATGCAATTGCGTTGTAAAGGACACTTCCATGTTTGTTCTCAGTCTCTTTTTCCAAATTCAATGTTTTGACTAATAGCTTGAGTGCAGTGTTAACTTATCATCTGACCTAGGCCTATGTATGCCAGCTGTGATAGACATAAAGATATACTGCTGAGATCCCCTTACAGAAAGGACTTGCCGCCCAGCTGTGGGGAGTGCAATCAGAAGATAGCCTCCAGCTATCGGTGTTTTAAGATCTGCCTCTGCTGTAGAGAGCCACTTCACCTGAGGTCATGCCCATTGGGAGTAGTCTATATCTGATGACTGAGCAAGGCCATGGGTACTGCTCAAACGACTCTGAAAATCAGTTCTCCCTCCAGAGCTCTATTTTGCTCAATCCTCCATCTTTCCTTCATAGGTGTTAATCCCCAATAAACATCCTAAATTTCATCTCATCATCTGCTTCCAGAAAAGCCAGTCTACAGTCAAGCTTCTATCAGTGTCCTTCTGCCGAACCTGGATCTATAGCATGAATGCTAGCTCTTGATCACATCTCCCAACTGAATCAGACACTCTAGCCTTTTCCTTGGTATCCCTATTCAGAATTCACAGCTAATCACTCCTTTAAGGAGAGTCCCCAGTGCTTTCTGACCTGGTCCAATCAGTCACTTGATATTTAAGATAATAGCAGATTCTCATGCAGTTGCAAAATTAATACAGAGAAATACCAAACACACTTCAGCTAGTTTCACTCAATGGTAAAAATCATGCGCAACTATAATACAATATCACAGCCAGGAAATTAACATTGATACAATCCACCGATCTTATTAAGATTTCACTAGTTTTACATGCACTCATTTATATCTCTGTGTTTGTAATTCTATACAAGTTTATCACATATGTAGATAGGTGTGACCAAAAGATACAGAACAGTTCCATCACAAAGATTCCTAGTGCTACTCTTTATAACCATAGCAACATCCCTTCTAACAGCCCCTCCCTAGCCCTAAAAACCACTAATTTGCTCTTCGTTTCTATAATTCTGTCATTTCAAGACTGTTATATAAATGAAATCATATAGCATATAACCTTTCGAGAGTGACTTTTTTCACTGAGTATAATTCCTTTGAAGTCCATCCAAGAGATGTATTAATAGTTCTCCCCTTTTTATTACTGAGTAGTGTTCCATAGGAAGCATGTACCACAGTGTGTTTAACCACTCATCCATTGTAGGACATTTGAGTTATTTCTAGTTTTTTGGTTATTAAGATAAAGTTGCTTTGAATATTCACATACAGGTTTTTATATGGATGTACATTTTCATATCTTTGGGATAAATGCCCAAGAGTGCTTTTGCTGGGTCATATGGTAAGAACATGTTTAGTTTTGTAAGAAAATGCCACACTCTTTACCAGAGTGGCTGTTCATTTTAAATTTGTACCAGCAATGTATGAGTGAACCAGTTTCTCTACATCACTGCTAGAATTTGGTGTTATTATTATTATTATTTTAATTTAGCCATTCTGATAGGGGTGCATGATATCGCATTGTAGTTTTAATTTCCCCTTACTTTAATAGCTAACGATGTTAAACATTTCTTCACGTGATTATTTGCCCATCTGTTTATCCTCCTCAGTGATATGTCTGCTTAAGTCTTTTGCCCATTTTCTAATGGGATTATTTGCTTTATGACAGTAGAGTTTGAAAGTTCTTTATAAATTCTAGATACAAGTTCTTGGTCAAATATGTGGTTTGCAAATATTTTCTCCTAGTCTATAGCTTGTCTTTTCATCCTCTAAACAGAATCTTGTGGAGAGCAGAAGTTTTAAATTATGATAAGATCCGATTTATCAATTTTTCCTTTTATAGATTGTACCTTTGGTGTCAAGTCTGAGTAATCATTTTTATTATGACTTTTGTATTTTGAATTTTTAATAAGAATTTTATTTCTTAGAAAAAATATGTGCACATGGTAAAAATAAAATTCAAGAAGTCTAGGAAGGTATAAAATCAACAATGCATGTGTTTTCAAAGAACATCCACAAATTATTTTTAAAATCAAACAGCAGTAAGCTTTACAAAACGGGAGAAATTAGAAAAGACAAACTGGTTTTATAATAGTGACTATAATCAAGTATTTTACTAGAGAATATTTGTACATGATCTATTTCTTCCCAATCCAGTAAGATTCATGGTTAACTTATGAAAGAAGATAGCTCATGTTGCATTCAATTTATTTAATTTATTTATTTACTTGTTCAACCAATATTTGAACAAATACTACATGCCTGCCATACCTTTCACACACTCTCATTCAAAAATCTTTAATGACGCAGTGTACACAGATTCTTAAACCAGTGGTATTTCTTCTGCATTGTACTGCAAGTCCCCAGACAATGTAAAGTTATAAACTTTAAGTTTGTTTCAAATTACTTCTTAATTTGTTAAAAATAAAGGTGTGATATTTGTTTTACAGTGGAAAAAGTTTAGCAGTAGGTGTCAAATATTAGAATGATTTACTAGAAAGATAATTCATAGGCTACATATTTAATGAACTGTTCAAATGTAAAAATTATTGACAGCACCAAACAACTTAATTGAGGCAAAGTTGAGAAGATACAATAGCTTCCAGAAAGGGTTTAATAATGTTAATCAGACAATGGAATGAAACATAAAATTGAGTACAGATGATCATAAAGTAAAGCATATTGGCAGGAAATTTTAAATTATTTGTGGACACATATGGGTTCTAAATCAACTGTATAATTCAAGAACATACAGAGCCATCATTGTGAGTATATTGATAAAACCATAACAATTATTTTTTAAAGTGAGTAAGACTTTAGGTTATGAAAAGCTAAAAAATAATGTGGATAACATTTTGACATTAACTATATTGCCATATTAAATATTGAATTCAAATTAATATTCTTACCTACCAAGCTCATCAAGATTTAATAACATTTAACATATTATTGAAAATAGGTAAAATAATGTCATTAAAATAGATAATTTAATAACATATTTTCTAGTAATCGCAACTGTTTTTCAAATAATTCATTTTGTAAAGGAAAATATTCCAAAAATAAGTTTCTGCAAGTGACGGAAATAATAACATATAAATCTGGCAACTGTTGAGTGGGCATATTTAACCATATAGGCCAGAGAAACAGAAAGCCAGTCCAGTCCACAGAGACTGAAAGAGAAATGACAGATAGAAAAAGAAAGTATTGCTTGGATTGCTAAAGCTTATAAATTCCTTATTCTTAAATTGTTTGTATTCTTGACCTTAAGTTTTGTTATATGCCCTTCCATCTTTACAATAAATTCCTTTTTTATTTTTTGCCATTTTAAACATATTATGTCCAGTCATGATGAAGAAGTGGGTAATAGATTTACTCTGAATTTTTAAACTACTAAAAAACCAGACAAAAAATAATAGAATGAAATGGACACTGGACAATAGGAAACACTGGACAGTGATCTCTGAAAAAGTAAAAACAAATTATTTCAGCCCTATAAATGCCTGAGCTCATTGAGTGAAGAGATTTTCTAGGCCATAGCACAAAAAGAGACTTTAGTCTTGCTGAGTTTAAGAGACAGAATTCAGAGTTTTGGGTGGCCAGAGTGGCTATAATTTTGAGAGTAAAGTACCAAAGAGGAAAGGAGGTTGCTACTAAGAGGAAAAAATGCAAGAGAGCTGCAGAAAGAGTCTCCTTGAGTTCTTATCTGTTTACTGATCTGCACATGAGTGTAAGGCCAAGAAAGGCACTACCAGAAGGAAAGAAGCAGGTCAATCCTTGAAGATTAAATTGGTCCAGAAATAGGTTCTATTCTCACCAACCAGAATATAAAGACTTCCAAAACATGGGAGTCCTTAGCAGTGTATTATCTCTGTAATTACAGCAAATTAGCTTAGACTAAAAGGTGTCTAGACCCTTGCTAACAAATTCGAAAGAAAACCCCATAGGGTAAAATTGGAGCCAAGTAGTTTAACTTTATCCTAGAACCAAGCTCCCAAATATTCAAAGTATTACCCTCCCCCCAAAAAATCAGAAAACAACCACCTAAAATTCAAATTGCTAGCATACAATAAAAATTACCAAACATGCAAAGAAGCAGGAAAATATGACCCCAAACCAAAAGAAATATCAATTATGAGAAACATACTCAAAAATTTCACAGAGAATAGAATTAATTAAAAAAAAGTGATGTTAACTATACTCCATATGTTAAAGGAAGTATAGAAAAACGTGAACATTTTGAGAAGTGGAAAAAACTCTTTCTAAGGATAAAAACTAAAGTATATAAAATAAAAAGTTATAACAAATGGTATTAAGAACAGAATAAGCTTTGCAGAAGAAAAAGTTCAGTGAACTTAAAACATAGCCATATAAACTATACAAAATAAAACATGTAGAGGAAACAAGAGTAACATAAAAATAAAAAGAGCATCAGTGAATTCTGAGAAAAATAACAAGCCTAATATAAGGATAATTGAAGTCCCAGAAAGCAGGGGGATGTGGTGGGGAGGGGGCGGGGCAACAACAACCAAAAAAACATTTGAAATAATAATGGCTGAATATATTTCAAATTTGATGCAAATTAAAATCAACAAATCCAAGAAGCTCACCAAAACATCCTGAAATCAGAAAAAAACCAAAACGAAAAATGTGCAAAGGCATCTCATACTAAAATTAATGTAAGCAAGTGGGGGTTGGAGGAAGGCACATGTACAAAGGGGAAAAAAAGAATGTAGTAGGCTTGTCGTAAGAAACCATGCAAGGCAGAAAACAGTAGAACAACTTGGAAGTGCAATAAAACAAGAGCCATCAACCTAGAATTCTATACCTAGCAAAAAAGTATTTTTAAAATGAGGGTGAAATAAAGACTTATTCAGGTTTATAAAAGATAAGAGAATTCATTCTCTGCAGACTAGAACTACAGAAAAGACTAAAAGAAGTTCTTCAGGCAAAAGGAAAATAAACCTGATGGAAATATGTATCTACTCAAAGAAATGAAGATCACAGGAAAAGTGAGTATATGACAAAATACAAAAGGCATTTTTTTTATTGTTTGTTTACATAAATAGCACAGAGGCTGGGAGGGGCAAAATGAAAATACATGGTTTTAAGTTTCTTACATCATATGCAAAATATTACGTTATTTAAAGAAAGGCTATAAATTAAAAGTATATAGTGTAAATTCTATACCAATTATATAGAAAATGAAATAAAGAAATATAGCTAACATGCTACTAATCTACATAAAACAGCATTATTTTTTAAAAGAAAATGATTTGACAAGAAAAAGTAACAAAGAAAAAAATGAACAAAGAACAGACAAATAAAGCCTAAGTAGCAAGATAGAATATTTAAATCTGACCATATCAATACTAATACAATACGCTGGTTCAGTGATGGAAATGTTCATTATTTGACTATGGTGATGGTTTCATGGGTACATATATAAGTCAAAAAGTGATCAAATTGTATAATTTAAATATGTAAAGTTTAT
>NW_011888800.1:2283341-2433056 GCF_000151845.1 Pteropus vampyrus | reverse complement strand
AAGAGGCATTAATTATTGTAAATGTGTTTGTACTTAATATCGGAGATTCAAAGTACATGAAGCAAAACCTGATAAAACTAAAGGCAGAATTAGACATCTATAATTATAGTAGAGATTTCAATATCTCACTCTCAGTGACTGATAAACAAATTAAAGAAAATAACAATATAGCTATATGACTTAACACTATCAACCAATTTAACCAAGTATATATTTATAGAATACTTTCATGCAATAGTAAAATGCATATTATTTTCAAGTGTAAATGAATCATTTAGGGAGATGGGCTATTTTGTGCCTTAACACAACTTAATAAAATGTAAAAATTTAAAAACATACACAGTATGTTCTCTGATCATACTAATTTAAATTAGAAATAACTTTAAAAATGATATCTGGAAAATCTTCAAATATTTTAAGTTAAATGACACACAGCTAAGTAACTCTTAGGGTCACAGAAGAAATCACAAAGTTAATTCGAAAATATTTTAACTGTATAAAAATGAAAATACAATATAAAATGATTTATGAAATTCAGATAAAGCAGTGCTTAAAGAAGAGTTTATAGCATTAAATTCTTACATCAGAGGATAAAAGGGGAAGATAAACAATTATGATCCAAGCTTCCACCTTAAGAAATTAGAAAAAGAAAATTAAACTGAATTAAGCAAAAGAAAGGATATAATAGAGATCACAGCAGAAGACAATAAAATATAAAACAGGAAAACTCTAGAGAAAATTGAGGAAATCAAAAGCTGTTTCGTTGACAAGAATAATAAAATTGATAAACCTTTAGTTATATTGATCAGAAAAAAAGAGAAGACACAAATTGCTAATCATGAATGAGTAGAAATTGCTACTGATTCCACAGACATTAAAAGACTAATAAGGTAATTATATAAAGAATCATGGGCCAAACATTTGATAACTAAGATAAAATGAGTAATTTTCCTTAAATGACATGAACTACCAAAATCCACTCAAGTAGAAATAAGCTGAATAGTCCTGTATCTATTTGACAAAGTGAATTTATAATTTTGAAATATCCTACAAAGAAAACTTCAGGTCCAGGCGGCTTTGTGGTGAATTCTAACATTTAATAAGGAAATAAAACTAATTCTATAGAAACTCTTCCCAAAAGTAGAAAAAAAGAGTTCTTTTCAATTCAAACAAGGAGACCATTATTATCTTGATACAAAAACCAGAAAAATAAATTATAAGGATGTCTACTCTTACCATTTTTATTCAGTATTATAGTGGAAATCCTAGCCAGGGCAACCAGGCAAGAAAAATAAATAAAAGGCATACAAATTGAAAAAAAAAGTTAAATTGTCTATATTTATAGACAGCATGATTATCTTTATTGAAAACCCAAGAAACCTACGAAATAGCTTTGGATCTAATAAGTGAGTGTAGCAATGCCATAGTATACAAAGCAAAATCAAAATTTCTATATACCAGCACATTGCAATGATCAATTGCATTTCTATATATTAGCATTAAACAATCAGAATCTGAAATCATAAAATTCCAGTTAGGAAGTTCTTTTAAAATTAAACATTCACATGCCATACAACTAAGTTATTCCACTCCTAGGTATTTACCCGAAAGAAACAAAGGCTCATGTCCACACAGTGACTTATACACAAATGTTCATCACAGTTTTACTTGTTACTGCAGTAAACTAGAAACAACCCAATGTCCATCAATGGGTGAAGAGAGAAATGAATTCTCATATATCTATACAATAGATTACTACTCAGCAATAAAATGAAATAAATTGTTCAAACATGCAAAAACATGGATGAATCTTAAAATCATTAGGTTTTGTAAAAGAAGCCAAAAGAGTTATAGTAGATGTTTCAATTTATATAAAATTCTAGAGCATACAAACTAATCTGTAATGACAGTGTGATTGTCTGGGGCTAGAAGTGGAAGATGCAAAGGGCATGAGAAAATTTTGATGGGTGATGAAATTGTTCTTTGTCTTGACTGCAACGATGGTATTATGAGTGTATAAATAAATCAAAACTGATATGCAGTTTGTTATACATCAATTATACCCCAATAAATGTGTGAAAATAAATAACTAGAAAAATAGAAAAATAAATAAAATAATTCAATTTCAATAGAATTTAAAATATGAAATATGAAAGAGATAAATTTAAAATATGTGAGACCTTTATACTAAAAACTATAAAACATTATTAAAATATTAAAGATACTTTAAATAAATACTACAATAATCAAGATATTGCAATAAAATATATAGATCGATGGAAGAGAAGTCCAGAAATATATTCACATATGTACAGTTTGTTGATATTTGATAAAGGCACCAAAGCAATTCAATATAGAAAATTGATTTCCAAAGTGCTAGGACAATTGGAAATTAAATATTCACATGCAAAAAAAAAACCAAAAAACCCTACAACTCTGGACCCTTACCTCTATATACAAAAATTAACTTCAAATGGGTCATAGACCCAAATTTAAAAACTAAAACTATAAGACTTCTAGAAGAAAACAGAAAAAAATTTTAGTCACCTTCAGCCAGGCAAGATTTCCTAAATAAGACTCAAATTACAGACTATTAAAAAATTGATAAATCATACTTTATTAAAATGTAACTTTTTCGTCAAAAGACAGTGTTAAAATAACAACAAGCTTACATCTTACTCTAAACCTACAAAATCAGTATTGCCAAGGAAGAGGTTCCACATGTCATTTTGAATCATGAATAATGAGAATTACTGCCTTAAGCTCTCAAAAATAAAAACTTGAGAATTTCATTATACCATGGTGGTTGCCTCCATATATGACCACAGAAGAAATAGAAGATAGATAGATAAATAGATAGATAGATAGATAGACAGACAGACAGACAGACAGATAGATAAAGGAAATTAGATCTCGAGAAGAGAAGGTTAAGGGATTGATTAATATTGGCCTACAAGTGCATCGATGATCATGTGTGCAATGATCTAGACACAGATGCCAGAAATTTAAAAAATGAAAAAGAAAAATATGAGAAATTTAGGCTAAAAATAAAAACTAATTCTTGATAGTCAGCTTCCAAACGAGGTCCTGAAATCTTCTCACTGTTCATTAAGATAAGTTATCACTCAGTAGGTAAAATGATCTAAACCACAAGGAGAAACTCTAGGGAAGTTAAATTATTCTCCTAGGGGATCAGACTCAAGGGAGCCACTGTGTAAAGATGACAAAGTGACATCAAAGTCCATTTGCTAAGAAGTGCCCATTCACAAGTTGGGTGTCAAAAAAATTCCTACACAAACACAATCTATATATTTCTGTCCTCTTGCTAAGTTATGCTATGTTAATATAGTATTGAACTACAAGGCTATTGTTTCCTCTTTGTTGGTCTACTTATAAGCAAAGATTAGTAACTAAGAAGAGGAATGAGGAAAAGTTTTTAAAATGTTTGGATTTATGTGTGTCGGAAACAAGATCCTTCCAGGTCCCAAGAGTATATTCCACGTCTGTCTGCTCTGTCTGAATAGTGGGTTTCAGACATGGAATAAAAACTAAGTAATAATCAATCCCAGAAACCAGTGTAATGGCAAGAATAAAATAGCTGAGGGTTTCTTTATATTGTATATCCTGATTCCCCACAACTGAATGTTAAAAATCAGGATGTATGTATCTGAAAGAATACCACAAAGCAGACACTTAAAAATATTTTATTATTACAAAATAATGCATGTTCATTTCAGAAAATAGAGCTAAACACAAAAAAGAAAATAAAAATGATTCATAGTTCTATCACCTACAGGTAAATACAATTAATATTTAGGTATCAACCATCTATGCACTGACAAATCCATAGCAACAAAATGGAAGCAAGCAGTATACATATGGTTTGGTGTCCTGAGAAGTATATTCCCCTGTTAATCTACAGATGCTTCTGCTGATCCAGCTATTATGCAGAATGAGATTCAGCAAGCCTTAATTAAACATGTGGTCCCAAAGAAATATAAGAATAGATTCCTAGCCAAAAAGAGTTCACTTCTACCAAATCTATATTTTGAGCGTTTGGTAACCTGATTTATCTAATTGCAACAACCACAATTTAACTGTGTCTCCTTTTGCTTGTCACCTTGTATTCTACACAGGAAGACACCATTTTTAATGGAAGCGTCTTACTTTTGCTTTACCTCCAATTCTTTTCATTGGAAACTACAATTTCCCATTTAGTTGCAAAATTGATATTATCAGTAGAGATCAAAGAAAGTTTTCAATCCTTACAGAAATTATTCAGTTAATATTTCTACTTTTTCATGAGTCTTTGTCCCTAAACTGTAGCAATAACAACACTCTTGCATTTAAAAAGTACTGTACAAACAGGAACTATTATTGTTGCTCATTCTTGCTGTCCTTTTTCTATGACCACAGGGAGCCAAATTACTAATTATTGAATTTGTCATTGGAAATGTTGCCAACATGGAATTGGAAAGAGAAAACAATCAAGCTTCCTAAGTAGAAGACAGAGCACAAATCCTCGAATTAGCTCTAATAATTAAGGCATCTTGTGAAGGGCTTCAATGACAGGATAAACTCATCTGTCTCTAGCACAGGACCCATATCAATTACTGTGGGCATGGAGAGGCTGATGCACAACAATGAGAATCAAAATACAGAGGCTGACAGTCCAGACAAAGCCTGACTTTGGTCAAAGGCAGCCTCTCCAAGTGTTATCTTTAAGCCAAGTGGTTTTGAATAAGTTTAAATACCAATAGGGGGTTAATTTAAGACTGATTTGATTTTATTTCTGAATTAATGCTTTTAAAATCTGCTTTTATAATTTCTGCTTATCAAGGATTGCCCTTCTGGTATAAAAACTGAGCCAAGACTCAGTTATCAAATACTATGAAGGGTTCTGTTAATTAGATAGTTTATCTTTGATGAGTTGTTGACACTGAGATGATGTGTTAAATAATTTTAAAATATTCTGTGGGGCACTAAGTTGGTGGCTCAAAGCATTGTTCTTCCATTTTTCAGATCCTGCTTTGAGTCAAACTGGAAACTCTAAGTAAAAATTAATCTGATAGTTATAACACATTTCATAAATATAGAATCATTCATATCTCAAAATCATACATATGAGAGAATAAATCTTCTGGCACTCTTTAATAGGCTGCTCTAGACCATTCTAATTCAGCCTCCCTCACATGTTGGTTGGTCTTAAACTGCTCGGTACAGACTGCCAGGAAATTCATCATTGCTGTTATTAAATACAATTCTCAGTATTTGCTCTTTTCATAGTATTTCTTTTAAAAGCTTTTTTTGGTGATTTTTCCTCTGGCTTCTCTTTATACTTTCAAATCAAGCAACCCAGGAGAAACCTCAGAAACTGAATTTTTTTCCCATGTAGGTAAATTAAAGCTCCAGCTGTTAAGGGTTTTTCTTTCTGTCTTTCAATTTTCTTTTTCTAGTTATAGTCTGTGACAGCAGAGGCCGAGAACAGCCCACAGGGAATGGCTTAGAGTCTTAGAACAAGCTAGTATCTTTAAATTTTCTAGAGAAAAAAATATTAGACACTAGTCTTTAACATCAGGAAAGCTGCTAATTAATTAACCCACAATTGTTAAAAGCACAAATAGTTCTTTATTAGCTCTGGAATTTCATTTTAAGCTCCCTTTTAAATACTGATTTTATTTAAAATTTGTTTCTTTAAATCTTTGCTATTTTCTTTCTTCATTAATTCTCTAAGACTCATGGAATCCAAAGTCCTAAATCTTCCTGTTTTTAAATTTTAATTAATGCCTATAAGTGTTCAAACAGTATGTTCATGACTTAGACAGAGATGACTCTTCCAAGGTAGTGAAACTCTCTAAAAATCTCTAAACTCACTGGAATCCTGAGTTCATATCCCAGTATGGCCTTACACAAGCTGATTCTCTAAACCTTCGTTTCTATATTTGTAAAATAAGGAGACCAGAATTCACAAATATCTTTTCCAGTTCTAACATTCTGTAACTCTTCATCAGAGAAACTGACTGTTGTGAAAAAATAAAAATGAAGTTCACGTGAGGAAATACTTGGAACACAGCCATTCTAAACCGGTTTTATTCAGTTTTCTCATAGGATGTCTTGAAGAAAATTATCAGTAAAGGAAGAAGAACATTGGGTATCAGGTAAAAGAAAAAACACTGAACAAGGAAGGCATGGGGACCTGATTCTAGAGACAGCTGTGCCATTAACAACTTAGTAACCATGAACAAGTTATGGAACTGAAACTTCTGAAGCCAAAGACTGAACTCAAAATTGAAAGTTTGATTTTATGATCTCTTAATTCCTTTCAGTACAAAAATTCCGTGTCTCTATAAATGACCCAAAAGTCATGGAGGAGGATACCTGAAAATGTCCTAACAAAAATTGATAATGAATTCTGCTCTTTTGCTCCTGGTTGGAGAACATTGTCTCGGACCATCAACTCACTCTCCCGGACCATCAACTCAGAAGTAAAACATTCCCTTGAAGACCCTAAACAAATACTGAAACTAAGAGTAACTTTCTGAATCTGTAGCATCCTAGTTATTGTGATGGCAATCTCCCTTGAGCCCACCCCTATAGTTAAGGATTATAAAGGAAGTTGTTCCATGTATTTCTTTTATCATACTTTTTGATTTCTCCTGTCCACTTCTTTACCCAGAATATATCTGAAATAGCTAACATAAATCAAGGCACTAATAAAAATATAAGTCCTAGTGGTATATCTCAGGACCATTAGAATATGTGACATGTTTGCTCCCTTTCTGCAAACTCTTCTAAACACTCTAAGCACTCTAAAATACTGAATTTGGCAAGGCAGCTATATTACCTGCAAGCTTGCAATACTCATGCATCCTAGCCTTTTAGAAGAAATGTTATCATTAATACGTTTCAAGCTCTACTCTAGTTAAGAAATCTGAAAGAATCAAGAATCAAAGGGAAAAAAAAAATGCCAAAATAAAAGTAGTAAAAGGATAGTTTCTAGAATTTAATGATTTACCAAATGAAAAATATAAAAGGTAGTAGGATATTTTTCTCCTGAAACATCAAGTTTTGGACACTGCCCAAGGTTAAGACTGCAAAAGCAAATGGTATAATCATCCATGTCAGGTAGCCAGTTCTCCTGCATCTTTTCTGCTTGCTTCCTTGGAACTCAGCCAGAAGCTTTCTTTTTTCTTCAGGACATTGACCGTTCCCCTAGTCTGGGACTTCTATTTTATTTTATTTTATTTTTTTGCAAACCCTACTTAATATAAGCAGCATATTCAATAGCCCTTGTTTTGAACCACAGTGTAGAAGATAGAGATACTGTTCCCTTTGTTTCATGTTCCTGATATGCTACCTGGGCCAAACCCCTTTAACCAACCCCTTCTACTCTTATGCTTCCATTTTCCTCTGATTGATAAAAGAATAATTGGCAACATTTGAATGCACTTAAATATGCATTAATGATTATAATCCATTATACCCAGGACATGGAACTCATAGCTAAAGCTTTCTTTAATAAATAAATAAGAAATATGTACATTAAATTTTTATCCATAGAGCTCTTGGGTAATAGCAAACAACTAACTTCCCTTAGCCTCAAACACAACCATCTGATTTTTCAAATGAGGAACTGAAATAGGGATTAAGGATATTTTCTTAAACTATGATCTAGATTCAGGGAATAATTTCTTGGCTCAATATAAGTAATTCATGTTAAATATCCCCAAACCAAAACCTTTGCAATGTAAATTTGTAAAATATAAATGGCACCCACTATTTATATTACAACCTAGATTAGGTTGTAATGCCTAAAAAACCACTCCCTCAAAACAGGCTCTCATATTGTTTTCATGTTGAACTCCTAGTACTTGGTACATAGTATAGACTCAAATGTACATTGAACAGAAGATGGATGGTTGGTGGTAGTCTTAAATAAGGCAGCAGCAAGAAGATGGAGAATTGAGTGAGCGGATGGTCTATAGAAATATTATGAAGATAAAAATGAAAGAATTTGGTAACTGAGTGTGGAAAATGTGCTGAAGAAGGGGGAACTTAGAGGGATTTTCTGGTTTCTGACTTAGGTGACCAGATGATGTCATTCAAAGAGACAGGAAACATGGGGAAGAGGGAAGTAGGTGAGTGGGTGGCCAATGAGTTCTGGAATAGATATGCTAAATCAAAAGATCTTGTGAACATCAAGGGAGATTGATTCGGTAAGAAGCTAGAAATACAGATTTGAACTTAATAGAGACATTTTTACCTTGGAGGTCATCATTATATAAGTGATAACTGAAGTTATATTCGTAAATGCAATTACCCTGGGAATAAGCAAAGAACAGTATATCTGTGTCCTGTATATTTATATATGGGGGAGGGGAGTCAGTACATGGTTGCTAAATCTTTATTTTTTTAAGGACATTAAAAGTATATATAAGTAGCCATGTACTATCACTATTATTTCATAGGAGATGTAAAAGACATTTCAACTTTAAAATGAAGAATAATCCTTCTAATTAAGCAATTAAAATATATTAAAGTCCTTCCTCACAAAATAACTTTATCATGAAATGATGTCATTTGGAGACCAGCATTTAGGAATCACTAGTGTCAGGGAAAAGAGAAGACCAAGGACAGATGCCCAGACAATGCTCGTCTTTAAGTGTTCATCAGAAGAAGAGTCCACAAAGGAGACTGCTTCTAACGGAGAAGCAGGAAATAAAGCCAGAGAAGTGTGGTGTCCTAGAAGTCAAGGTAATAAAATATTTAAGGAAGGAATATATAGTCAACAATTCAGGTGCCACTGAAAGACTCAATGGATTTATTAACAAAGAAGTTACTGATGTCCTGAATAAAAATAGTTTCACACTAAAAACACATGATATGAGGACTTCACCTCAGGGCTGACTCAGACAATACATTTCATTATGACTCTTAAATTCAGGTCAATAAGCATTTATTGAGAACTTAGTGTGCCAAATCAATTTAATAGATCCCTGGAGATATTAAAAGATTAATAACACGCTTCCTGTCCTCAAGAAACTTGTACTTTCGGAGGAAAGAAATGAACATAAAAATCTATGGAGTATCTCCAAAAAAGATATATGAATGACCAAGAAGTACGTGAAAAGATATTTAACATCATTTGTCAATCAGGAAATACAAAGCAAAACCACAATGAGATAGTACTTCACATTCATTAGGAAGACTAAAATTAAAATAGAGAGAGAGAGAGAAATAAAAGTGTTGGTGAGAATGTAGAGAAATTGGAGCCCTCAAACACTGTTGGTGGAAATATAAATGGTACAGCAGCTGTGGAAAACAATTTGACATCTCTCAAAATGCTAAACATAGACTTACCATATGACCTAGCAATTACACTTCTAAGTATATAACCAAGAGAACTAAAAACAGGTATTTAAAGAAAACTTGTATGTTAATTTTCATAGCAATATTATTCATAACAGCCAAAAAGTGGAAACAACCCAAATATCCATCAACTTATAAAGAGATAAACAAAATGTGGTATATCCATACAATGAAATATTATTCAGCCATAAAAAGTGTTGATATATGCTACAACATGGAAGAACCTTAAAAATTCTATGGTAAGTGAAAGAATCCAGACAAAAGGCCACATATCATATGTATATATATGAAATATCCACACCAGGCAAATCCACAGAGACAGAAAGCATATTAGTGGTTGCTAGAGAAATAGGGTATAGGGGAATAGGGAGTGAGAGCTTAATGAGTACAGCGTTATTTTTCGTAAGGGGGAAAATAACATTCTGGAATTTGACAGTGGTGATGATTACACAACATTGTAAATGTGCTAAAAGCCACTAAACTATGTACTCAAAATGGTTAAAATGGTCAATTTTATATTATGTGAATTTTACCTAAAAAAAAAAAAAAAAGCCTATGGAATACAATAGGATAAGCTACCTGGGCCGTAAGAGAGTGGCCAACCACCATGAGAATACAAAGGAGAGCAGAGCCATCAGAATACTAATAAAGGTGATAGTATTTGAGCTGGACCTTAAGGACTAGTCAATTTGAAATGCAGAGATAGATATGAGAAGAAGAATAGCAGTAGAAGCAGGGAGAACACTTTCAGTAGGGCCAAAGGGCAGTGAAGTATAGCTCATGTTCAGGTAGCAGCTGACGACCTTGTTTGTAGTCATAGGATAGATGAAAGTTAGTAGTGAAAAGAAATTGGGTCCCCTGTAGTTTAGAAAATCAGGTGCTACTCTTTTTTCCAACAGGGCACATTTCCTCTTGGCAGTAAACAGTGACAGCGTTCTTTGAAGCAGGTCAAAAATGTAGATCATTGAATTGATTCCCACAGTAAAAGGCTAAACTGAAAGTTCTTTCCATGCTCTTCCTCCCATATTGCTTTTTATATCTTGAGTAGATTTAAGATAAATTAGACAATCATGAAAAGTTCTTGAAGCAGTGAAGAAACAAGGGTTTGTCTTCCCACACGGGTCCTTTTTTGGGCACAAAATTCTTAAACATTGACAAGCAGCATGAGCCTCCCTATGGTAGCTTTGTTACTTACAAAACCCAAAACAGCCACGAGTTACAGGAGTAGTTATTTTCCTTTTGATTATTTCAGAATATAAATAGGCCATGATATTTTAACCATCTACTTCATATATCTAAATCATAGCAGAGGACATAGACATCTTAAGTCCCCCAAAACATCGTGAAAGGCATATAAAATTTAATATCTGCAATCTTATGAGATGCATAGGATGGAAACTGAGCTCCTAGTTAGAAAATATTTCATCAGCATACATGGCACACGCATCAAGTTGAATGTTGCTGGAGATCTTTAACCACAAGCTGCTTTTTCTCCCTTAGTGCCTTTGCACAACATTTGATGTCTGACCCTTCATCTCCATGATCTTCATCATCATTACAGTCACTGTCACTACATAGTCGTAGGAAAATATATGAGTATAAACTGATTTACAGTTTGAATTTATATAAACAGCATTATAACTCTATAACCGATAGACCCCCAAGGTGGCCCCTAATGATCATTGCCTCCTGGTATTCATATCTTTGTGTAATGTACCCTAGAGTCTAAACAGGCCCTGTGACTTCCTTTTAATCAATGGAATATGGCAAAGGTGATTGATACGTGAGTTTACATGTGATTATATACCAGTGTATAACCCAATTTGTTGGAGTCTCTCTTGCTAGCTTTTAAAAAATAAGCTGCCATGAATCCTAAAGCTGCTAGGAAATTAATTAATCCACCAACAACCTAGGGAGCATGGAAATAGACCCTTCCCCTTTCGAGCCTTCAGTAAAAACCCAGCCCTATTCAACACCTAGATTGTAGCCTCTTGAGAACCCAAACAGAGGACCCAGCTAAACTATGTTGAGACTCTCACCCCACAGAGACTGTAGGAAATAATAAACAGATATTGCTTTAATCCATTAAGTTTGTAGTAATTTGTTATGTAGTACTAGAAAAATAATACAACCCTCAAGAAGTACACTGTTTAAAACGGATAAGGAAAAACACGCAGTTAGATAAACAGAGAAACAAACAAATGAACAAAAACACATGAAATTAAGTAAGTATAACTGTGAGCTTTTTTTACTCTCTCTTCAAGGAAAAAGAAATAGCATGAAACTTGTTATTTTATTACCAATTAGAGAGGCTAGGCTTACAAATGTCTATAAATTCCCAATGTTAGGGAGCCAAATATGAAGAGTGTCATGTCATGACATCCGACCAAGTAATTTAAGCAGTAATTGAACAGTTCTGATGGTCCCAGTTCTCCTCAATCCAATAACAGAAATATGGCCTTTATCATTTTAGCCTAAGACTTTAGGTTTTAGGCATATGTATATGTTCTTCAGAACGAAGACATTTTAAACTATTATCAATGATTTTTACATATTGAGAACAAAATTTTATATGAGTGGGGAGTAGCATGAGAACCCTGTTGTTCAGGCCAGCTCAGTTTTCTTAAGCCTCTGCCCTTAACCCAGCGAAGCTTTCTAAGACCCACATAAAAGCAACACTCCCAAGAATGCTCAGGTTTTCAGATCTGGGTATCGAACCACTCACTTAAACAGCCAGAGCATTTCCTGTCCTCTTTCTCCCTCGCTGTGTTTCACTGGTTAAAGTTTCTGCCTTATTCTTCTAGTTGACACATTGATTGACTACTTTCCAACTCCCCCACCTCCAAGGATGGCCCCATTGTTGCTCTTATCTTTCCTACCATTGATTCTAATACTCCAAGGATAAATTTCTAGATAATATTCCCTAGGACTTGTCCTGGTAACAGTGAGGTACTCTTAGCCAGCATCTCATTAGTCCCTACAAATGAAATCCAGATATAGGCAACAGTGCTCAGGAATGAGAAGGAAATACCACAAAAACAACTTTATCTAATGCAGAATGCTGCATAATTCTGTGGAGTTGACATTAAGTTATATACACAAGCAGATATTTAGACTCACTTGAAATTGGTCTGATTCCTCTCTACTGTCCAAGATTCAACAGTGATATCTGAAGGAAATACTGAGAATAGAAAGTTCTCTCTTTCTCCTAATTTCTTTCAATATTTATTAAATAACTGTTATATATAAGGCATCTTGCAAAGTACTTTTAGTGACCCCAAAATTAGTAAATCATGTCCCTTCTTCTGGGTTGCAGAGAGGAGAACATAATTTAAATAAGCATGATGCATGGCAGAAAAATAGTGTTACAACAGAGGCACAAGGCGATAGAAGGGAAATAGTCTATAAGATTGGTGTAATCAGGAAAGTGTTTGGGGAAGAGTTAAAGCAATTGGTCTGTGACCCATTTCTTTCTCAATTATCATGAAAATGCTTCCAGAAAAAGAAAGAATGCATTGACTCAGTATAACATTCTTACAAATATGATAACTGGAATTCCGGACAAATAGACTGATTATGCAGGATGTCTCTGGTTTAGAATCGCTTAGGGTAAACAAGCCTACAATCTATGTATTTGCAATGCACAGTTCCATGGATATAATGTGATATAAGCTATACAACTGTCTGGAGCATGAAGTGATGTTTTCCAACTTAAATGCTTCCCACTCTGTGAGGTGACCTGCAATCCTCATTAGAGACCTCATCTATTATTCTGAGCTGGAGGGCACAGGTCCACAAAAACAAAGACAAGAAGCCTTGTGGGATTTTCCAGTCTTCTCTCTGCACTACCTGTGTCTTTTCCATGTGTGTATTCTTGAAATTAGTTGGAAAATTTGATACTGGCTAAGATCTCTGATTAGCGTAAGTCTGATTTGATGCTCTGATCCTAGGTGTTAGCTCAGTCTTCATGGTGGAGGTAGAATCCGAAATGAGCTTTGAGAAGTGTTTAGGATGTTAAAAGGCAGAAGTGAGGCAACTGACATTCCTTGCAGAGAAAAAAAAGGTACGGAAATTTTTAAAAAGTATAAAAATTAGAAAGTAAAAAGTTAAAAAGTAAAATAAAAGTAGCAAGTTAAAATTAAAAAGTAGAAAGTAGAATGTTCAGGTCATAATACACATCCTAGTTTGGCTAGAGTATACTATATATAAAAGGGAATTGTCATGGACAATAAAGCTTGAAAAGTAAGTTGAGGGCTTTGAATTCCAAGATGAGTACCTTATATTTAATTCTGTAAGACATGAGGAGCCATTGAAGGTTCTTTATAAAGAAAATTATAGAATCACAGAAGAGCTTGAGGTAGAGTTTTCCAGCAGCTATGTGCAGATTGCTTTGGAGAAAAAAGAAATTATCCAGATTGAAGCCTGAAATGGTTTAGCTCAATGATTCTCAAATGAAGTTCATGAAGTCAGGTGGATCTACTGGCACAATCTGAAGTTCTCTTTGAGGATTTTGTTGCTGTTATTTTCTTATTTGTTTTCTTTTTCAATTAAAAAATAGTGTATATTCATTTTGACGATCATTTTAAATGCAATTCAGGATGAGCTAGATGACCATATTATAACTGAATATTGCCATAAATTTCAGTGCTTATGTTTTCCTTTTGTGTATCATTGTGTTGGCACTAATTACCATTTAAATTCTCATGAACTAATAAGGAAAAATATAAAGGGGTTTTAAATGTAAATTTTTATTTATGACAAGAGAAAGGCAAATGTTTTTTACACGTTGAATTAAAAAAAAAAAAATTATGGGAGAACTGTGTTACCACAAAGTACCTAGTGGTACGTATTGAACTCCAAGGAATTTGAATGAATATTTTCCTTTGCCTCTCGACTACTCTCTCTACTCTTCTCCACTCTGCTCTGTGCTCATAACCTTCATCAAGGGGCTTCCTTGCCCTCTGGCTTCTCTTTGGGTTCAGCAAATGCGAGTAGGTAGCAGGAGGTTGAAGAGTGAGAAGAGTACGGTCACGATATTTATAGTGATGGCTTCATTCCTGCTGGGTTCCTACAACTTGATTGTATCCCTTTAACAAAGAGCACAGCTCCTCTAAATCGTTCTTTGTTCTTCAATTACTGCAGCCATACTCTCCAGGCTCTGACTATTAAGTCCTTCATTTGCCTCTACAGTCTCCTGGGTGATAATCTCTCTTCACTATTGCTATACTCAACCCTCTTTAGTTTCTTCTCAGCCTGTCTACACCTTTGTGTATATTTCCTTTATTAAGCCCTCTTCAAATACTCCTGAAATAAATGTGTTTCATTTTCTGCCATGATCCATCTGATACAATGAATCTCAATGGCCATTACTATGTTCATATTACAAGCATCAATTTGGTTTCAGGAAAGCAACATCATCTGTCACATGAAAATAAGTGTGTTACTCTAAATTTTATCAGTTTTATAATTTTATGTGTTCGATTTATTAATTTGTTTTTGTTTACAGCTGTATCTGAGCTCTAATCATACCTAGTTCTATGTTTGATATATTTAAGTAAATTAATAAATAACAATTATCATGTCAATCAACATTAAGGTAGTTCTTGAACTTTCTTCTCTTTCAAAAGAAAGCCATATATCATTCAGATTTGAGAATCACTAGCTAACTTATTGCTTCCAGCACAGCTTCCAAAATATCTCTAAAAAGCATCATAAAAGTTGTCAGAGGGTAAAATGGACAACTGATAGTGAATGCATACAAAAAGCCAAGAACTTCATAAAGTTCATAATGACACTAGAAACCATGGCTGAAAACAATTGCATATTCTCCCACCTCTCCACACCCAACCCCTCCTCCACCCCACAGGACTCTGGAAGGCCCGCATGAACCGTTGTGGCTTTTCATGAATGCCAATCTTTAAACTCTAGATTTGAGAATTGCACTTCAAAAGTCTTCTTAGTTAAGCTAGCAAAGTAAATTTATGATTTGACACACTCCTCTACTCCAAACATATAGCAAGTATGAAAAGGAAATGAGATATATAGCTATATTAAAAAAAAAAAAAGATAAGCATCTCTGTGGACCAGAATTCACAGTAGTTAAGTGAAGCAGAAGCTCTTGGCTTGCCAGGCATCGGGTCCAGAAGCAGACTGGCTGCAAGTTGTTCAGCATCAGAAACATAAGGTGATTCAGATGAAGAACCAGAGTCAGCAGCACAAGTGTAGCCACAGATTAGGAGAATTTCTGCTGATTGCTTCCTGGGACTAAAGTTGGCCTCAGGCCTAGGTAATTGGGATAATAAGAACTGAAACCTACCTGCTGGTTTGATTAATTGAGCCTCAATATCTCAAATATCATAATAGGGTAGAAACTTTAAACCACTGTTTTACAACCTCGTTCTGGATTAGAGGCTGGGGCAGGAGGTAGGGTGGCATGTGGTATATCAGTTAGGGATAAGTTATGTTGAAGTAACAAGTGAACCAAAAATACCGGCAGCTTTAGACAACAAAGTTTTATTCCATATTCATATCATAGTCCAATGTAGGTCAGGTGATTCTCTCTAGCAGCTGTCTTCTAACAGTGACTTGGGAATCTGGGATGATTCCATCCAGCATCTCTGCCAATTCAGTGTTCTTTATACTCATGATAAGATAAAAAATGTGGCTAACCCACATATGCCTTTAACTGTCTTTTGACTAGAAGTGATATATTTTACTTGCACTCACAGCCCATTTGTCAGAACTAGTCACATAACCCTGAGGAAAGCTAGAAGATGTATGAGAGTACATGAATATTTGCTAGCAGGATCCAGGTGAATGAGCCATCAAATTTTCTAAAGAAGAAAATAAGCTGAGAGTGAGAGAGAGAATAAACAACTTCTCATTAAAAATAAACTTAAACACCAATGTTTCCAAACATATGAAAATATATAATAAGAAAGAAACTGTAAAACAATCAAATCCATGAATTTGCTTTATAGGAAATTAATTTTATAGAAAAGATTGACAGACTTCAAAATAAGTGATCTTGTATGCTCATAGAGATCAGTGAGTTAATAACTTCTATTTATAAATCAATTACAAAAAAAATAAATAATTTATATAAAAATAACCCATTAGAAATATAGCATCAAAATTAAAAATGCAATGAGTAGATCAAACTAAATTTGATATAAAGAGAGAATTAGTAACAATAGAAAAAGGAGTAAAAAAGCCACCTAGTATGCCAGAGACAATGAGATTTTTTAAACAGTCACAGCAATTTTCAGAATGTAAGACAAATTGAGAGACTCATATTCATCTAATAAAAATTCCAGAAGAATAAAATATAGAAGCAATATTTAAAGAAATACTTACTAGTTTTCTAGAATCAAATAAATATGAAATAGAGAATGTATCTAAGATAACAAGAAAAATAAGCTCACACCAACCATATTATACTGTAAAATATCAAAAATAAAAGTCATCTTAAATCTTCTATAGAAAAGCTTTTAAATACAAAGGAATGAAAATTGATTGACAAAAGATATCTAAAGCAATAGAAACTAGAGAACAATGGGACAATATCTTCGAAACATTGAGAAAAAAATGTCAACTTAGAATTTTTTTATCTGTTTAAACTATTACTTCATAATAAGGGCAAAGTAAACACATAATCAGACCTACAAAGATGTAGAGTTTGCCACACACATACCCTCACCATAAACACTAGGAAAGTGAACCCCAAATAAACATGTGCTATAAAATGTGTGAAAACAAAACCAACAAAATTTTAGTAATGAAAAATAACTATAGGCCACAGAGAAGTAACAGTAACTAATAATTTATATTAAAGGGCAAGAATAAAAATTTTAAATGTCATAACAAATGAGAGAGAATAGTTAAGAGTAGTTGTAAGATGCTAAGACTCTTATCAAGGTTGCCTTCCATTGCTTGGGCTTTCAATATTAGAAAACATTAGGAGAAAAAGGGCTCAGGGGTGACAGATTTCTGCCTATCTCCTAGCAGGTAGCTGTGGTTGGCTTTGATAACATATAATGTTTTTGTCCCCTGGTATATTTCCTCCATCCTATCTAAGTGTTGGAAGGTAATAAGGTCTGATCTGGTTTCCAAAATTAGATTCTTTTTAAATGTTTTCTATTAGTCCAGGGAGTGATTGTATTTTAACTATCCATAGAAGGTATGAATTTTTTTGAGATTTCAGAGAGGTGTTATATTTCTGACTTCTCATGGAGAGAACACAGCGTCTTTGCCCCGTTCTCTCCATGGACAACAAAATTACACACACACACACACACACACACACACACACACACACACACACACACACACGCAGAATTATAATAGGCTTTTACCTACATTAGTAGGTTGCTATAGCTGCAAAGCATTATAACTATATGAGGCATTCCAATTGCTTCATAATGGTGTCTGACTTGAAATTCAATTTGCCATCTGCAGGTGGTAAAGATGAAAAGAATCTGATAAGTTTCCTAGTCTGAATTAGCTTGTGAAAAAAAAATGTTCTATGGTCAGGAAAAGTGGGAGATGCTATGCAATATCCACCGCACTGGGCTTTAGTTATTATAATTGTTTGGGGTCAGTAATAATGAAAGCAAACTTTAGATACTTGGGCCCTTTTCTCTGGCTGAACTGGTTTTGGTAATAAAGGAGTGAAAACTTTAGGAAAGTTGACGTGTAATTGGTGTTTGATGGTAGGATGAAACAACTGTAATGAATTCATCTATAGCTCATTATCGTAAAGAGCAAATAAGTCTTGTTGCTTAGTGATAGTGATTATAAGACAGACAAGCAGAAGAATTCTATTGCATAAAAAGCATTCATTATATAAAATTTGTTATAATAAGATCATTGTTTCATAGAGAGGCTCATTGAATGGAATAAGCTTTGTTATACAGAACACCTTTTGTAATATACTTGGATACAATGACTATTTTTACTCTTTTTTTCTATCATGTTTTAAACCCAAATCATATGAAATGGTCAGTTTCTGCTAGCTCTCATCTGTATTCCAAAAAAAATGCAAAAAGTAATAAATTATTGAGAACATCAAAGGAACAGAGAATTCATGCAGTGACAATGTAAAACATATGGGAAATGTGGTTTCAAAGACCATGACTTACAAAAGTTTGGAATTTCTGGGCTGATTTCTCAAAGAAGAAAAAAATCTAATTTCAGCAGAATTCTTTAGTAACATAGATTGGAACTGGATTTTTTTTTAGAACCTATAAAATTAATCATTGTTCTCAGAGCCATAGATGTGGCTTCCATTAGTTCTTACTACTTAAATTCAATACTTTCTGAAAATCAAAATTCCTAACCAAGGAGAAAGTGGAAAATACCAAATTTCATTTACCATGAATCAACTCAAATCATTTTGACAAAATCAAGCTACTTCTAGCCTTCTGCCTATTGACTCCCAGTAAAAGCATAAGTAAGACTATCAGTATTTATCTCTAATCAATAAACTATTTGTTACTCGTTGCCCCAAGGTATGGAATGAGCAAAAGAACACAGTGAGACTGAAACTAGGAGAGAAGCCATGTCTGAGCACCAGAAGTTCAGCAAAGTTGTAACGAGATATCACAAGTTTGCAGGAAGAAAAAGTCAGGGATCCAAGTGCTGTACTAAATTCAAAGTACAACACAAATAAGCAGAACAACACAAGGAGAGATTGACATTGTAGTTTAGGGGTTTGTCTTCATATTCTTTACCTTCCCACTATGATACAAACTGATTACAGGGTAGAAATAGAAAAATTTTATATTTTTAATTTTAAACATAAATATAAATATAGATAAAATTTTACATATAAAACATATAAAGTTAAATATAAAACAAGACTAAGCCTATTTAATTTTCAGAAAAGTCAAATGTTTGTTCACTTGGCCCAGCTGAAGCTTATGTTTATTTATGCTATTTGGCTATTGTTTCTTGGCAGGTGGGCATCATGTAGTATAGACCAAAATTATGGTCAACAGACCACTTAGCTCTTGTCTTTCCAGAGTCAATTTACCATAGCAGCTATTATAGATTCTTCTAGTATATAATTTTTTACATTTTATTGAGTCTATTATATCCAATTACATATTATTTTAAAGATAGTCTAGTAAAACTGAGCAAACAGTTCTAAATAAAGAATCATCATTAGCAGCTTTCACGACAGAATGTAAGAACTATAGAGAGGCATGTTGATAATACACAACAATTTCACCTCTGAGACATGATTTTCTGTCTGTGTGTGATCAAAAGCAAAACAAGCTTACTGATATTAATATAGGCCATTTTTCTAACTCGGCCTTAAGCTATTTTGACTTCAAGCTTCCCATTTTCAAAGTCATTGGGTCTTAGGGGATATGCTGTATTTTAGAAAACTATGTCAAATTGATCAATTTAAAAATATATCCACAACACACATCTCAAGCAAAATCCATAAGAAAAAAAAATGCACATTGTTTGTTGGGATCTAGATAAATAACCTCACTAGAATAATGTTTGAGTTAAATTCAAAAGCATCCCAAAGACTTAGATTTAGATGAAATTTTTATAACTTTTAAAAGTTCATAAATAGGAACAATAAAAGAAAATCTCTCTCTCATGCCCCTCCCTTTTCTCTCCTCAACCACATGTAGACTCTAACTACTATTTCCATTTTTAGCTGTGAAAAACTGATTGATTTGAAGGTATACCACTGTCTTCTAATTCAAGGAATGATTCAAAATAGTACTATCCACATTATTTGGTGTTGGGCAATATTTGGACATTTTAATGATGAGGCAGAGGTTTTGTGACCTCAGGCCCTTTAACTGCCTTTGAGTTAATAAGTACTGGTGAATAGATTTGCAAAGAAAGCACAAAATTCCCGCTAATTATCAGGTGAGTGATGGTGTAAACTCTGGTAAAATGTAAAGTGAGTAAAGGTAGCTTTGGAAGTACCATCTCCCCATTGGCTCTATGACTCCAATTCTCTTCACCTCAATCTCTCTTCTCTATCCATAACAGTGACAATTTTAACCCAGGTAGGAGAAGATGTATACAAGGCAGGTATTTTGGAGAGAGAGAGAGGATTTTCATCACATAGCATTTAATGGTAGTGGCTCTGATAATAAAACATCTGTGTAACTGTGTTAGGATGTTTGGGGGATGCTTTCTAAAACATTTTGAATTATTTCCCTGATCTTTTTCAAAAAGCAATTAATCATTCAGACAACAAATACAGATGGCACCAAGTATATTTACTATTAAGAGAGAATCTTGTTTATTCCTCTGATTCTATAAATTAACTATACTCAAAATTTTATTTAATAATACTTCTCTATTTTTAAATAATGTTAGATGCTGAGTGCCAGAACTGGCATCTAAATACTCCATAATCTAAGTTCAAAGCAGTGCCTGTATAGTCGTACTATGTGTAAGGACGTTTCGGTCAATGATGGTGCACATACACTATGGTCATCCCATAAAATTATAATGGAGTTGAATTTCTTATAAGAAATGGGAAAACGTGGTTCAGGAGAAAAATTTTTCTCTGACAGGAACAATATATTTTGGTCTTGGCAATAGATTCCCTCTCACTCATAATACCACAACTTTGAGTAAACAGATTACATCCCAGTCTGTTAGTCACTGACCTGTTTCAGCAGAGAGGAACTTGTCCCAACCAGTGCTACCTATTTAGAGTGCTATAACTCTCCCAAATCTATCTTGATCTTCAGAGAACATTGCTGTAAATTCTTCATTGATGACCTTATCCAAGGACACAAGTATTGGGTGCCACTACCACTTTAGTAAAAGCTCTCTGTGGTAGTATGGAGCCAGCCTGTACCTGTACTTTGGAAATATTTTCAGGTTATAATAATATAAAGCATAGATAAGTTTTATTTATTACATCAACTCAATGCCAGATAGAGCCTTTTCTGCTAAATAGGGTCATTAGAACCAAAAATAAATTTCCAAAGTCAAATATTGAGTCCTCAGTTCTATACCCTTACCATGTTAAAGTGCCCTATACAAGTGTACTCTTTTTTGTCTTTTATACCATATTTTTACTGTCGCTTTTCTACATTTAGATATGTTTAAAACAACAAAGATGTACAACTGTGTTACAATTGCTTACAGTATTCAGTACAGTAACATGTTATACAGGTTTATAGCCTAGGAGAAATGAGCTATTTCATATAGCCTAGGTGTATACTTCCTAGATTTATGCACTCTACGATGTTCACATGACAAAATCACCTAATGATGCATTTCTCAGGATGTATCTCCATAGTTAAGTGACACATGACCGTAACTAGAACCAGTATCTTCCTTCTATGGCTTACAGAAAGATACTCTTTTGACATAACCATGAAGACCACTATCATTACCACCACCACCACCACATGATCTGGCAAATGGGGGACTTTTTGGGGGAGTGAAAAGGTAATAAAGTTGAAAATTAAGGCCATTATTTTCTCCTAAAAGAAGAGAGATAATGTACTACTTCTTGCCAAAATAAAGGAAGGCTCCAGAATTACTATAATGACTGTCTAAACAGTCCTGTCCTTCACTAAGTTGGCAACTGATGATAAATTTAAAGTTTACAGGATACTAGGCCAGTAGAATGCCTGATGAGTATAGATGTTATGCGAGAGAACCCAATGAAACAAACTGCATTCCACTGTTAGTTGTGGACCATGATCCATGATTTCTTATGCAGACTCTGAGTAGGATGGCTAGGCTTGACTTGTCTTGCTGGTATCAACCTATCCTCAAGAAAGTGGTCTACTAATTAAAAAGACCCCAGTAGTAAGGAGCTGTAGGGTGGATGGCTTATGAAAAGGGTGAAAGCTAGAGAGAACAGCTTAAAGCCAACCTGGATTCCCCATTCTAGGTGACTGTGGGGGTGGGGGCATTCCTGGGGCCCTCCAAGAAACAAAAGGAGGATGATGGCCAGGCTACCTTAGATGGAGAATAGCCATGTTGAAGGGAAACAAAAAAAAAAAGAAAGAAAGAAAAAGAAGCCATGTCCATCAGAGTAGAAGTACAGGACAGAGGGAAGGGAAATGAGTCATGTCTTAGTTTGGGATGCTATAACAGAATACAATAGACTGGGTGGCTTAGACAACAAAAATTTATTTATCATGGTTCTGGAGGCTGAGAAATCTGAGTTCAGAGTGCAAGCATGGTTGAGTTCTACTGAGTACCCTTTTCCTGGTTTATAGATTGCCACCTTTTCACTGTATCCTCCCACAGAGAAAGACAAACCTAGTTCTCTGACCTCTTCTCATAAGGGCACTAATCTCATCATAAAGACTCCACCTTCGTGACCTCATATAAACCTAATCACTTCTCAAAGTCCTCATCTCCAAATGATATCACAGTGGCGGTTTGGGTTTCAACATATACATTTTGACAGAGCATAAACATGAAGTCTATAGCAAATCAGAAATCTAACAAGAACTGAAGGGAAAATAGAAGAGTTTTGAATTAAAAGTGATTTTAAAGCTGTAAAACATACAGCACTGAATTCTAAAAGACTAGAGACTATATTGAAAGCTAAAATGACTAGGTCCTGGAACTGGAAGTAGTATCTCAGCAAAAATTGGAGAGGTTAGCATACTATGAAATTATCAGAAATAAATCTAATTTGTGTTTATCCCTAACAAGTTAAGGTTCTTTAATAAACTCATTACAAATTTAAAAACATTTTTATCATGTTAAAATAAATTTTAAAAGAGATAAATCCCCCAAAATCATTCTACACTCACACATTGATATTATTTCATAAATTTCATTTTAATGTTTGGCCATATATATAGTTACATATTTTATTTAGCTATATATATCCATAGTGTAATCTAAATTTTATATATTCTGTTTCCTGTATAATAGTCTATTTTAATCATTCATTGTAAAAGATACATTATATTCCATTGAATTGTTATTTTATATAATTTGTAACTATTGTGGTTTTAAAAATATCTGTTTCTAATTTTTGCTATTCTAGAAAATACAGCAATCACTCTTGGTTCATGTAGTTTTTACAAATTTATTGAGTTATTTTCTTAGGATCACTAGTCATAAACATTTCTCAAGGCTTTTAATATAATAAAATGATCGAATTTGTTTCCAAGAGTTTTACAATGTAGCCAGCAATAAATGTAGATACTGGCTTCCCTACAACTTCACCAGAATTACATAATATCATATTTTAAGTTTTACTTACTTTAATAGATATAAAATGGGCCTTTATTGCTGTTTTAATCTGTATGTCTTGGATTCTTCCTAAAGGTAAACATTTTCCTTTACTGGTTTTACTTCCTCCTGGACAAGTTGCCTCTTCATAACTTTTGTCCATTATTCTATCTGGGATCTTGGTGTCACTCTATGTATTTAAATGAGCTTTTTATAGGTTAAAAATATCAACTGTGTTCCACTTTAAAGCTAGTTAAACCTGTCTAGTTCTAACACTCCCTTACAGTATGCATGTACATGAGCACAGACACAAATATCCCCTAACTCTAAGGAGGATCCTCTTATATGTAATTGTCCTTGCCTTCTAAATTATTCAAGAGCTCATCCCATTTGGGAGAAGAGGTTCATCATTAAGTATATGATTCCCACTCAAGTAATTACATTCTGCTAATTGGGGCTATTGTTATGGCATTCCTGAGGGATAGGATTCTCTGAGACTGAAAGGCTTATTTTGGATAGTCAGGAACAATGTGCTCTATGTGTGGGCAAAGATATCTTTCTTTAACATTCCTTGTCCCTTGACCACTTTTGAAAAAGATCCATTTACATTTATTCAAAACATCTTCATCCCCCACTCCTATCCTAAGGCAGAAAGTCTGGGGATGTTACATAGTCCGGAAAAAAGAAAGACCCTA
Organism: Pteropus vampyrus; assembly: GCF_000151845.1. NCBI lineage: Eukaryota > Metazoa > Chordata > Mammalia > Chiroptera > Pteropodidae > Pteropus > Pteropus vampyrus. The sequence continues at coordinate 2,408,796 of NW_011888800.1, read as the reverse complement.
TGCAGCCTTAGAAAGGTCTACATGGGAGATAATAGGATGGGGATGCATCAGTGTCCTAGAGCAGCTAACAGTAGAGACTGATGACCCTTCAGATGTCTCTTGTCCAAATATACTTAGAGCCCAAGTTCCTATTCTCTAAGGGCAAGGCCTTCCAGCAATGAGTAAAAGGAAGGTTGTGTGCATTTCTGTAAAACCTTAAAATGAGAGGTTCTACTCATATTATTGAGCTATAAGTATCCCTTAGAATGCTTGTAAAATTGAGGAAGTTGTTCTGGAATCTATAGCTACACTCCTTGAGCCTGGCTCCCCTGCAGAAACAACTGCTTCAATGAGAAGTCAATGACTATTTCCTATAAGCCTTTTCTTTGCCAAGAAATGTTAGGCCCGCAGGCAGAGAAGGAAAAATTCAGGAGCAAGCGAGGTGGTGAGCAGTAGATACATGATAAAGTTGTGTGGTTTGTAGGTGAAGACAAATTGTTTTGAAGACTAAAGACTTTCTGGGTGCACAGACAACATCCATGAACACCTAAAAAAACAGTCTCCATTGTTTTATTTATGAATGATTTATTCCATCTTCTCTTTCTAGTTTTCCTAAATTCACAAAGGATCATTGTACACTTATCTGCCAAACATCTCCCTATATGAATAATAAAAGTTTTGTCCTAATGAAAAATAATGAATCCAAGGAAAGGACCAGAATCTTAGTACGGATTAGAGCATCTCCACCTCCTGACTACTATTTAATTGCTTATATTTCTATGAACAAAGAACTATAGAATTACACGATGCACATAGGTCATCTGCTAAAGGAATTCCATTGGCACAGTATCAAGTATTAAAAAGAAGATTATTACTACTTTTACCACTCTTGGTAAATAAAAACAAGGTCTTATACTTAGATAAGAAAGATAACTGTCACCTTGGGTTACTATATAACTAAGGTTAAGATTCCCCTATTCAAAACTATCTCTCTTGAACACTTTTTCAGTGTTTTCTGAAATTAGAGATTGACCTTTAGGTGATTATCCCATTAAATTTCAAATAGCTCCCAAATAGGACGACATAGAAAGATGCTGTCAACCATTCACATTTTGGTGTGAATTTCTTTAGAATACTCCTCAGAGAGCTATTTAGGGGGGAAAAAATGGTTTTGAAAGGAGAAATAAGAAAGAAGCTGATCCAGATAAAAAAGAAGATCCTAAATTCAGGGCGGTGCAAAAGCAAGAACTTTTTTTTCCCTGCGTCACAAATGCAGGATGAAAACCCATCAGAAAATCTTCACCTATTAATTAAGCTATTAATGAAAACTACAATGTCTGAATTAACTCAATCATAAAAATAATCCACTTAATTTGTTGCCCCAAAGGACTTCTCTAGTCTGAACTAGAGTAGTTCTGTGCATGAAATCAGAGGAGACCCGCTCAGTTTATTTTCTGACAATTAAACTAATTTCCTCATTTCAGCCCTGGCGTAGACATGGCCAGTTAGATGCCTACCCAATATCCTTCTTCACTTCCACTTTGTTGAAAGGACTAAATTTTGGAAGTGCAGCAAACTATCCAGCTAAAAACATTTGTTTCCCCAGACTTTGTGGCATCTTAGCCATGTGTCACAGTCCTGCTCTATGAAATGTAAACTGAAATCTGCTGGAATTAATGGGAAAGCTGTTGCTTTCCTGATGTGGTCACCATCCATTCTTGACTACTTCTTCATTCCTTTATCTTTCCTTTTTGTCTAATGAAATATCAGCATAAGACATGGCAGCAAGTATCTTTCTTGCAATCATAAGATGCCACCCTTGAGGCCAAAAGCCTGCAAACTATGCCTGGCAAACAGAAAGGAAGAAAGAATTTAGGTTCCTGGTGGCATTTTGAGCTGCGACACCTACCTTATACTATCTATTCTCAAATTTCTTGCTGCAGGAGACAAAGCACTATCAGTAAGAACAACTCTGGCACTTTTCTGTTATGTGCAGCCTAATATAGGACCCTTTGACCTGTTCTAACCATACACAAATATCAGATCACAACAGATATCAGTATATCCTTTATTAAAACTTGCTTTGAGTTTTCTCCTCTGGATATCTGAGCATGCACACATACAGGAATAAACTCCTCTATGATACACACATCACCTGTTTCAAAGAAAGCATTGATTTCTTTCCCGCTTTCAACAAATATGTATTGAATGCCTACCACAGTCTAGTCACTAGCAATACAATAGTGAACAAAATATATAAAATATGTGTATATTAGAGCTTATATCTAGTTTCCATTTTTAAAAATCTTTTTTTCTGAAACATGCTCATTGATTGGAGTGATATTAACTAAATTACTTGTTTTTAACCGGTTAGCCTGGTGTCGCATAAAACTCAAAACATCACTTTATATAGGTTCAAAAAAAAAACAGTTTCTAAAGTGAACAGTATCACTAAATTCATACTGAAATTTAAAACCAGGGAATCCATAATTGAGGGCTGCAATATCAAATAAATACATAAGTAAATAAGTAAATACATACATACATACATACCTCATCTGAGCAAAAAACTTTTAGACTTTTCTCCCTTTTATTGGCCTTAACTCTTATATTTCACTAAATAATGTAGTGGGATGGGTGGAAGACAGCCCCTCCTGGTGTGCAATAAAGCATGCTTCTGTTAGACATTATAAGGAGTGTTTGGAGAAGCAGCAAGCTTGTAAAAGACTGAACCAGCCAGCCGGTCAGATGCTCCTGAAATCTCGCCCATTAGACTTTTCATAGGTGGGATTTCAGGAGTGTCTGATGTTTAGGGACTAACATATTTTGTGCAATTAGGTAGTAATGATTTTTACTTTGTCTTTTCCCCCATGGATACAGAATTATTGAACTAGTCCCAAGTGCTCCCCTGGCTCCATAATGCATGAACCTCTTACAGAGAGAGCTAATTTGGGAAGAGGCATACGTACAATAACCCTGTGTAAATTATAAGGAACTAGAGTGGAACCCAGGCATATAGTAAGTATTCATGAGTACAACTCAGAATGCTCAAGGCTGGATGCACTGTATTTTCCACCAGCTTGACTCCCTGCTATGAGTCAGATCTAACAGGATACACATGCTGTTTGTCTTTGTATTGGCAATATGCTTATAATGAATTGTATGGCTTCTATCAGCATATTAAGGGTTGAGTTAATTAATTTTCCTGTTTGGTGACATCAGCTTGTCCTATTCCAATGCAAAGTGTCAATGATATCAGGATTGTGCTTGAGCATAAAATATGAATTTGTACACTTACATTTGAATATAGGCGTATGGGTTCTTTTACATTAGATTAGTAAATGTGTACAGACACACCCCTACATATAAATATATAGCTTATTCTTAGAGTAGTACCTTCAAATTCTGCACATTAATAAAGTCTATGTGTGCCTCTACTTTCCCAGAGGAACAGATATTGATTCCAAAGGAAATTAATTTAGAGGTTAACTGCACGTTTGTTCTTTAAAACTTATTGCCTGAAAGTCTAGAAGTAAAAACCCTATCGTTCATGACTTGGTTAGGGAGCCACACTTGAATAACCATCCTGTCCTATTGTTCTTAAGGTAGCAAGAGGTCCTAAATATTCTTTAGAACATAATATTCTAGTTTTGAAACAATTATAAAGGAATTCCATTTTTAAATTTTGTTGATGTAATTAAAATATACTATTATGTCCTTTATGGGATTTTGCAGAGTTTAAAAGTGGAACAGATGTTAAGGTTACGTGTGCCACGTTTTCCCGGCCTTCACACACATGTACCTGGAAATCCACTCCTACTGGAAAAAGTATCTTTAAAAATTACAGGCATATGAGCATGGGGGAAGAATTTAAGAATAGTTTTCAAAGTCAAAGTACAAAATAAAACAGTTAAAGAAAACAAACGTTTCTCAAGTTAATTCAGCTTGTAATAGATTAAATGTATGGTTTGTTATTGTCTTAAAAGAGAAAACACTAAATTTTGCTTTATGACATTCAAGTGCTTTGTCAAAATATGCCTGGCTGTACTTATTACCTTTTCTTCTGACACTACCAAACACATACCCTGTGAGAATAAACCTGAAGAAGACAGGTGCATGCATTCATGGAGTTCTGATGCAAATAAATCATTTTAATATAGGATATCCAGTCACAAATGATGCATAAGAATGGGAAAAAGGTGAAACTCCTTCCTGTCTTCTCTGACAGATAAATAGGATCACAACGTAAGCAATTAACAATTCTCAACTCAGAGAAGAGGCCAAAGGATGGGATGCTCTCCTTAGTGGTAAAATAGCAAATCCTAACTGAGGAACAAATAATGCCACCATGTTGGAGAGCATGTTCTTTCTCTAAGGAATATACATTTCTATGATATTACCATTGTGGTTGTTGATTCTGTTTGTATTATTACATCTGTTCCTGTCATTGACTGAAATGAATTTATTTGGCAAGTTCCCTTATATATATGGGTCTATGTTCAGACTAGATAAGCAGCTAGGACTATCGATGGGGCCTAATCTAGTTTGAGCAAACCAAATTCCTAAATATGTGTTTTGATAACAGATTAATATGATGATCTCTCAGAGTCAGTTTCTAGGTTCTCTTTAGTTCTTTTAATGTTAAAATGCCTGACAACAGGTCTGATATAACTCACCGTAATACTCAAGGCTGACATATACAATAAATATTTTCCAAGTCAAGTTCCCTAAAGAGAATAAGAATTAAACAAAAGTAATAATTTTAGTAATAATTTAGTAGTAATTTTAATAAATAGTACCAACAATACTAGTTTCTTACATTTGACAAATTATTTATAGATTAACAAATTATTTATAGATTAACAATTAATGATTGATTTGTCAGAAAATATCACATCATTATAAAAGTTTATTAATTTACAATAGAATTGTCTTTGAAAGTTCCTTGAGAGATGGTCAAAATCAAGCCTTTTCTATGGATTTTAAGTCTACCACTAAGCATGAACTTTAAGTTTCTGTAGAGTTACTTCCTTCAGTTTTTCTAATATACCTACTAAAATTTCATTTCGTGAAAATCTTCCGAAATGTGGCTATATTATTCTGCTGGGACTGTGGCAAGTCAAGCAGCAGCTCTGACATTAAAACTGTTCTTGGTGTTTCATCCTCTTTGAATCACTTACCCTAAACTGGCCAGCAAGCTACTTGCCTGGAGCTAGGTCAGGGCAGAGAAGCCTTCTGAGCCAGCTCACTGAGGATGCTGTAAGCCAGATTCTGACCTTCCTTCTCCAGCAATAAGTGGCCTTCCTCTGTGCCATTTCCACACTTGTAAATATTTCAGTCAGTAGGATCCCACGGGGACAGAAAAAAAAAAAAACCTTACTTTTGCCCCTCCTTTCTTCTCACAGTTTTTCTTCTTCGGAGGCAGGCAAAGGATTTTTTTTCAGGCTTTGATGCTGAAAAAAGCAAGTGACGCTTTAAAAACTTGGTACTTTTCAATAAACAATAGGATATTCCTTTCAGAAATTTATTCTCAGTGTAGTTGGTGATAATGTCAATGTTAATGATAAAAATAAAAACTATTGATTGGTGCTATAGGTCAGCAATTTCCAGATTTTCAGATTAAATGAACCTAAAAATTAATCAATAATTAAAAAAATGGGAAATTGATATAAAGTTGCTAACTTCATTTTGCCATTTTTCATTTTCCCAAACAAGGTAATTTGTATAAACAATTACTATATTATATCACCTTTGTATCATGAAAAGAAAAATTGCTACTGAAGTAGTAGGAAGAATCCCTGAGTAAGATGTAGTTTCTTATTAAATTGAGTAAACTTGGCTCAATAAAATGCTCAGCCCAAAAATATCATCACTGATTGACACCAATTGAGACATATCCAAAATATAAGAATATACACAAGTAGGGGAAAGATGCTGTCTTTTTAGTTAGTGGTGAGTTTTCCATTATTCTTTCTATAGTCAATATTATATCAGTGTGTTGGGACCTAGGAAGACTAATTAGAATTGTTCATCAACATCTTGCTTCTCAACCATTAGAAATTCAGTGACCTTCCAAATCTACTTGTTCAAGGCCTTCGTTTTGTAAATAAGAAAATTAAGGCTCAGTGGGGACCACATAACTTATCTCAACTATAGGTGTCAGCTTCCATCCATCTATAGCTATATGGTACCTTTCAAATTTATAGTCAACATTTGAGTTTCGAATGGGTATCAGACATATTTACATGTTATTTCAGTTGTGCTTGTGGTTCAGTTAGTTTTTTATTGTTAACAAGATAGCAGTCCCATTATACAGATAGAGAAGACAAAATTAATATGTAACTAACCCAAGCTCATACTGCTAGGAAGTGGTGGAGTGGCCACTTAGTGAAATCTTCTTCAATTTAAGTGTTTTTTATGCTTTATCATATAATCAGCAGGTACTTAGTGAGCAGATCCATGGACCCAGTACTCTGATTAATGCTATAGCATTAGCCAGCTAGGTTGAAGATCTCAGTGAAGTCCTAAGAAAAAGGGGTCCCTTGAGTTTCAGTCACTCTCTTCCATTTAGTAGGAAAAGATCGATTGAAAAAAAAAAAAAGTCTATTTTAGAGAAATTCAGTGTGCTGCATGTCTAGGAATACAGGACAAATCAGGTGGATATGTCCCCTAAACCCCACTATTCTGGCTTGAAACCTCTTGATTCCAAGCTGTAATTATAGCTCCCTCACCCAAATTTTGCATCATTTCCTATTTGAGGTTAATTCTTTTGGTATATCTCATGATATCTACTGTATTATTGAAGGAAATTAAGATTTTTTTATCACTATCTACATTTTTTATGTTTAGATGAAGCGCCTCATTCTCCTCACCCAAGTGTCAGTCCCGTGCTTAAGTCTCACGTCCCTTAAAGATGAAGATCAAGAACCACATTTTGTATAGTACATTCCTTTAAAGTAGAGGCTCATAAATTATTAACTGCTCTTGTTTTGGTTGAAAGTGACAGGAGTAGGCAAATTGTGCAATAGATAATATTCGTCTCTAGCTCTACTGTCTTCTCTCTTTTTTCAATTCTTTTTATGTTACCCCTCTTCTATGCCTACACCTCCAGCCCAAAAGAAACTAGCCCTTAATACTTCCTACTAGATAAACTTTTATAGCCCTTTCTAGAAAATAAGACTTCTCTCAGATTAAAACTCACATTCCTTCTTTGGCCTGATCTCACCTACATATCACCTGTCACAGAAGTTGATCTGATAAACTAATTAGCACTAAAGTATGGTGACTAGAAGAGGTAATTCATTAATCTGTTAACAGAAGCATTAGGTTATAACTGGGGATATTTGGAGAAACAAGACTTGTACATATTCATTTAACTTTAACAAATTCTTGAGTACACATTGTGGTTCTCAACTTTTTCTCCATTAAGTAAAGCTTCTATAATCCATTATACTCCATGACGCCATGTATGAAATATTTTATTTAACAAATTCATTTTAAGCAATATTTGGATTCCCATTTTATTACACATACACATCTGTAATCAAAACTTCCAGTTATCATGATGTAACCAGTGTATAATCTTCCTGAACTAGTAGAATTCTAGCCAACAGCCAAAAAAAAAAAAAAAAAAAAATGCATCTTTTTAAACAGTCTGTGCAGCCTTATCATTGTAGATAGGTAATTTCTTTCGACATTTTGGAATACTGACTCTAAACTGCATAGATGCCTCAGTATTATCCCATCTTTGGGAACAAGCCCATATTTAGAATCACTGGTTGAACACTCAGTATACACTGAGCTTGGTACTCAGTGCTCAAAATACAAAAGTACATAAACCAGGGGCCCTACCTAGATATGCTCGTGTTTGTCTTCTTTCTGAAATGGATAACCCTGGCTTTTGAGTTCACAACACCTGCCTGAATTTCTCACCTCCCTCATGCTTGTTTGTTTTTCTATTGCCCTTTCTACTGCTCTCCCACTCTTCCTTTGCTGGCAGTAGCCACATGCCTCTGTTCTCCATCACCACCCTTAGAGAAGGAGAAATTGGTGCAGTCTTCCTCTTAACGATTAGCAGACTCAGCAAGAGCATCCCCATCCTTGCCCTGTTTGGAGTGGGCTTGGATCTGGGAGCAAGGGAAGAAAGTAGGGGCTACAAGGGAAGGAAGGAAGAGGCAGTTTTTCCCTCAGCTGATTGTCATCAGGCTCGCAGCTGGGAAAGAAACCACAGCACTATCACAACATTATTGTGACAACCAGGAGCCCATTGCTTGAGCTCTCTTGTGTGTGCGTGCACGCGCTCTCTCTCTCTCTCTCTCTCACACACACACACACACACACACACACACACACACACACACACACATCACACATCTTCCCTCCTTGGTCACCCTGACAACCGGCTCTGAGCTTGTGTTCTGACCAAATCACAATTATTTGCATGGCGTAAGGGGGAAAGTGGGAGGGGATGAAACCAACTTTTCTATATTTTGTATATTTTTTTTCAACATGTAACCAATCAGTATCTTGTTAATACAGTCAGCAGATCAATTAAACTCCAAAAAAACCACCGAGGTCTCTCCTCAGGAGAGAGCCTAAAACACTTGTTAGTTTTCTTTTCCAAAGCACTGTGCATAATTCAGGTACTTTCTGCCTAGCAGGGGGTCTAGCAGCTGCTCTCAAGGGAAAAACAAGAAGGCAGCAGAGTGTAGGGTTAAGACCACTAACCTATAGTCAGTAGTATTGTAATGGCTATGTGCAGAGCTGGATGGATGATAGAGTATTCGGGGGGGAGGGTCATTTCATAAACTATATAAATGTCTAACCAAAGCATTGTATACCTGAAACTAATAATAATAAAAATAAAAAGATCACTAAACTAAAGGTAAACTGCTCTCTGGATTTGAATCCCAGCTTTTCCACTTTTGAGCTAAGGGACTTGGGGCAAGTTTCTAACCCTCTTTATGCTTCACTTTTCTTATCTAAAAAACAACAATAATAATAGTAATTGCCTCCTAGAGTTTTATGAGGCTTGAATGATATGCTGTATGGAAAGCATTTATCATAATATTGGCATATATATTAAGTATTTAATAAATGTCATCTATTATTAATAAAGGAGAAAAGAAAAAATAGAAATATTAGGATATTGAAACATTTTTTTAAAGGTACATTTCTTCTGGATCCATAGCCAGAGAAGTCTCAGGCCTGAGAAGTTTTGAGAGTTAAACAAGGAACAAGTAGAGATAAATGGGAAAGAGAAGCAATGACAAAGTGAGGCAACAGGGCCCAAAAGTTCAAATTATGACCATAGGACTTGGTGTCTTCGCTTTTCTGGGTAATTTTTAGTGACTATGTTTATGATTTTAAATATCTTAATATGTTTAAAGTAAAATAAAAAGACATTGCTTGTTTTAGAGAAAAGAAAGCATTTAGGAATTAGCAAATGTTATGTAGAGAGATTTTCCTCTTACATTGATTCATTATTTTTTTATCTTTATTTGAACAAAGTCAGACCAACACTTCCAACTTTCAACTCTTAGAAGTTATATTACTAAACTCAGTAGTGGATTAGCTGGAAATGAAATTTATTCTATAACCTTGGAAGGAAAGCTTATTAGTTTCTGATTTCTGCTGTAACAAGTTACCACAGACTTAATGACTTCAACAACACAAATGTATTATCCTATAGTTTTGAAGGTCAAAAGTCCGACACTGATTGCATTGGGTGTAAAGGAAGAAATACCCTTTTTTTCCATCCCGTGTCTTTCTTTCACCTGAGTGTCTCCTTTACTATTTACATAGAACACATCACTTCTGACACTTCTGGTCACCAAATGTGTAGAGGTTTTTCCCCACTCCAAGCAATTTTCTGCAATACCAACTGGGTGTCATACAATTCAACTCAATCTGACACTACCCGAAGATAGGGTCAGATCCCAGAGGTTAAGGGCTCAGTCTCACAAGACTGCCCTCACCACATACACGCCTACTTCAGAAGCCAGTCACAAGCCCAGGTTATCACCTTGTACTTCTGACCAATCAGCCATAGATGAGAAGTTCCAACATCCCCCTCCTTGAGTCCAATTAATTTGCTAGAGGGGATCGTAAAAGTCAGGGAAGCACTTATTTACATTTACTAGCTTATTAAAAGATATAACAGATACAGATGAACAGCCAGATGAAGAAATACATACGGCGAAGTCTGGGAGGGTCCTGAGCACAGGAGCTTTTGTTCCTGTTAAGTTGAGGTACGTCACTCCCCTCGGTGTGTGTTTGCCAATCTAGGCCTCTGAACCCCGAACGTTGGGGATTTTATGGAGAATTCTTCAGAGGCATGATCAATTATTAACTCCATTTCTAGCCCTTCTACTCTCTCTGGAAGATGAGGGGTGAAGCTGAAAATTTCAAGCTTCTAATCATGGGTCTTTCTTTCTGATGACCAGTCTCCATCCAGGAGCCCACCCAGAGTCACCTCATTAGAACTGAAGATACTTTTACTGCTCTTATAACTTAGAAAATTAGAAGGGTTTTTAAGAGCTTTGTGCTAGGAACTCGGGCAGAGACCCATATATATTTTTTATATTAACTCACATAGAATATAAAATCAAGATATCAGCATGGTCTAGAGGAAAATCCATTTACTCACTTTTTCCAGTTTCCAAAGACTGTATGCATTTCTTGGCTCATGTTCTCTTATGATCTTCAAAGCCAGAAATGGACAGTCAAGTCTTCCTCACATTGCATCTCTCCAACACCGACTCTTCTGTCTCCCTCTTCCGTATTTAAGGATCCCTGTGATTACATGGGGCATACCTGGATAATCATGATCATCTCTCCCCAGATCAAGGTCAAGGGATTACAACCATAATTCTATCTGCAAACTTAATTCCCCTTTGCCATGCAACCTAACATACTCAGGGGTTCCAGGGATTAGGATACGGTAATTTTTGGAGGGCCACTATTCTGCCTACCATAAGAGTGTACTGACTTCATTCAGTTTTAGCTCTTTATGCTTACTGAACTCATATAGAAAAAAATTCAAATTTTACATTTTCATACATATGGGTAATTAATTAATACCATTAAGAGATTACTTCTGAAGTCCAGTTAGAAAGCATTTCTCACTTGTCAGCAGTTGCTAACAATTTGGGAAACTGATTAACCTTTCTGTGCAACAAGCCCCTCAAGCCCCTCATTTTAAATGAGAATCATCATACCTCATACAGTTGTGAGAATTAAATAAGTTAATTTATGTAAAGAATTTAGGATGACACAAAATGAGCAGTGCATAAATTTATTTATTATTATGATTAGTCAGCTTTATCGTCTATATAATCTCTTAAATTTTGTGTGGTTTTATATAGTCATCAGTCATTATCAATCCATCCATTTATTCAGTCCATCCATTGATACATCAGCATCTACTGAACATGTATTTGAAAATAAATAGCATATTAAACAACTAGGAATAACTAAAATACCTTATGATTGTATAGCACTTTGCATTTTCATGTTTATCTTATCTGATCCTACTTAGAAGAAATGGTTCCTGCCCCTTAGAACTTACTTATAGTCCCCTTGAGAAAGCACCAGCTTACATACAAATCCAGCCCAACACCATAGACATGCTACTGAAGTTTTGCAACATCGAGAATGGACACTCAGGCCTGAAATGCATTAAGAGCGGGCCTGCAGAGTAGGGAGCCCCACACCAGGGAATGATTCACCATGTCAGCCTAGGTTGAGTTCTTCTCTCAAACAGAGCTGCGAAAACTAAACTCAGCAAGTTAACGAGGCCCCAACAGTTTTATGAGAAAAACAACAAAAACAATAGGCAAAGGAGTAAACAATCTATGGCATAGCTGTAATAACTCCATGAGTTTCTCCATCAAACAGTTAAATCCATCTTATAAATTTCCAGTTTTATGCTCTTCCAAATAAGGAGTGGTAGAAAACAAAATTATTTGCACAAAATTTCTCAGGTTGTAAATGAGAAAATTTTATAGGCCAAGCACTGTGCCTCTTTCCCCAGAGCTGTTTTTTTTTTTTTTTAATATATCCACTTACTGCTTCATATATTAATCATTAATTTTATAGTCACTTCACACCTTTAAGTATATAGTAAGGGGAGTTCTCTAAGATAAAGAAAAGACAAAACTAAGTGGAATAGGGAACCTGAAAAAGGAACAGTAAATGAGGGCACAAGACAAGAATTTCGCTTGAGCATTCCATTCTTTCCACTAATCTCTGGAGTCTGGTTGCCCATTGGGAGCTTTGCTCCTAAGTGGATTTCTGGGAAGAGAAAGCCACCATTTGCTCACTTTACCCTGGGGCCACCCAGCTGCCAAGTGTCAGCTGAACAGAGGTGCATCAGAGGCCTGCAGTCAAAAGGCAGCAAGATGGCCAATTGCCATGAATTTCTGCAGCAAGTCTGGCATCTTGGCATCTTATTGCTCTCCCCCTCCCCCAGGTTAATTGCTGAGAACCTCTGCCTTGAAAGCTGCTTATTCTACCAACTTCAGCTGCAGCCCTCCTTTCCCTATGTACTCTAATACCTATCTCTTTATACCTGGAAGTGAAATAAAGTTTCTCATATACCTGGCTCTACTTATGAGACCACCCAAGCTCTAATGTAAATGTTTCTCTCCCCCCTTACACCCCCACGGGAAAAGGCAGAATTGCCACATCCCCCTTGGACCTGATTGCTAGGCAACACTCAGCCATGTGAATTTGTCACTTCTGTTTGGCGCAAATTTCAATTTCACCTCCAACTGTAACAACACTGCTTGATATATTTTAGATGCCACTGTGGTTGGATGGCATCCCAGGAAAGATGTGAAGTGCTACTGCCAGGAATGAATGATTGGCATTGGGTAAAGCAATTCTCTGAACTCAGCCTTGGCATACCATTAATTGTTAAGTCTGTTCTGCTACCACCAACCTCTTGTCAGAATCATGTCTATTGTAAGCCTTTGCGACAAGAGTCCAAATGGTAGAGCTTTCTCCCTCTGTAAGATCCGAATTGTGTCGATAATGAAGTAGTGGATTTCTCAGTTCACAACATATTACTTCTTCCTACTTTCATCTACTGGCTGCACTTTCATGTGCAAAGAAAAATAGTTCCACGTTTGAATAGTACTGAGCTAAGAGCTACTGTGTGCCAATTCGGGTTCTGGCCCTGAATAAGAGATTTACCTTCTCTCTGGTTTCCTCATCACAATCTGCTTACATTTGTGGTAACAATTAAATGCTGCTGTAAAGACATAAGTTATTAATAAAAGAAAATAAAATTAATGCTAAACATGCTCTACTGACAAGAAATAAATAATATTCGACATGTAAAATTTACATACTGACAGTAAATCAGAAAACACAAAATTATAATTTTTTAATAAACACATGCCATCTCTAGCAAGATAATAATGCTATAGTCCACGAAGCCTCTATCTAATGTGGTCTGCTCAATATTATATATATATATAATATTGTCTTTAAAGACATATTCAATTGCCTAGCCACCTACATCGAATGTCTTTAAATACTACACAATTGCTCAATTGACTCTAAAGGTGCTACAATATGGAATGCTTTTATTTCTGTGCTCTGTGCTAAATAATGGTGAAAATACTAAATCTGTTTTGATTCCTCTTCAGCCCCTCCATCCACCAACTTTTCAGTCAATTGATTTTTTTTCCCCTCAAATCAAAACATCTTCAGAAAGCTTGGAAATATTTTCCTGGAATGAGTCTAATTAAATAGAAGAAGTTAGCTAAGAGTAAGAATAGTGTTTCAGACTTTACATGCATTCCCTGGTTCATTGGAAACAAAAGGAGTTTCTGTAACAGTGTGAATGAACCATGAAGTGTGCATGTTCTTTTAAGAAAGGCCAAGGGTGCAGTTCTATTTTCTTAGCTCTGCTTTCATATTTATGTGTCTCATTTCCAGCTCATTGCTGATGCCTCAGTTGCGCTATCCATCACCACTTTTATCCTCCTTGTTCCTCAAAAAGAACATAAAATCCTTTTTTATGTGGTGGTAATATTATTGCAAATAAAAGCAAATACCAAAATCTTTATTAGTCTGCCAAAATAATAAACTATTTAATAAAAGCATGCTGTAAAAATAAGGTCATTTGCATCACTCAAGTTACTTGCAGGAAATACAGAGAATTATTGGTCAAAAAAGTACAAACTGACAGCAATTATTTCTGTTGTTCATCTGACACACTGTGCAATAGGGTTAAAATTTTTTTGATATTTTTACATATTTTCAGGGTTTAAATGCCTTTAATATTGCTCAAAACTGGTTGCACACTGAAAAATAAAAAAAAATGTCTAATTCTCACAAAATACTAATTTCCCCTTTGTAAAAAGACTTTTGGTGATGGAAAAGGACTAACTACGCTGGTCTCTTTTTGATACCTTTTTTATAAATGTGGAAGGTGACCTCCTGATAACCTTGATATTCTAAGATTTACTGCCTAAATATTTACCATTTTAATAACCAATATTAATTTTATTTGCTTTGGATTTGTGTCCATGCTTCAACTGTATAATGTTTCCCTTCTTTGTATTCACCTTTTGTCATTTCTGTGTGCACACCAATATAAAATGTTTTATTTGAGAAGGTTAGTTTAACAGTGAAAGTTAACAATAAACATACTATTTTTAAATAAATGTCTAATGTTTGATCTTTTAGCCTATTGTAATACAAACCCACCAATCCTGTTTCCCTTGCAATTTTCATCCTTAGATGGCAGATTTGCAAATATATTGTTGATATGTTTATGACATAGCAAAATTAGTAACATGGTGAGGATTAAAATATCATTTGTATGGTCCTTACATTGGAACATTCTACATAGCAGTTCTCCTACATAAAAAGCAAACACTACAAGTAAACAAATATTATAAATCTTTTCAAAACTACATATTAAGTATTTACATTACTTGTTCCATGATGACATTTAAAGTCAAGAAAAGCTCTTTGAACTCCAGTTATTACTATTTTTACTTCACAAAGCCTTTTGTCTATGGTTGTTTGCTTTGAGCCAAAAATTAACCATTGCTGGTTTTACTGACATCAGGTTAGCCTAAGAAAATGAGGTGCAATTTCTATACCATGTAATTAACCTGAGGGATAACTCAACTATGAAAATTTGGACATATGAAATAATACCTTAGAGGCAAATAAAGGCAATTAAATACAGACACTGTGTGGTGTGGCCTGGATTGTGTGCCCCTGAAATTCAAGCTTTGAAGCCCTAGCCCCCTAGTACCTAAGAATGTGACTACATGTGGAAATAGAGCTGTTAAAGAAGTTATTAAGGTTAAATCAGGTCATATGGGTGGGTCTTAATCCACTCTGACTGGTGTCCTCCTAAGAAGAGAAAATTTGGACATCACAAACCAGGTTGCACACCCACAAAGGGACAGCTATATGAAGAGACAACACGAGGGCAATCATCTGCACACCAAATAAAAAGACCTCAAGGAAACCAATACTGCTGGCACCTTGATCTTGGACTTCTAGCCTCTAGAACTGTAAGGAAATAAACTTCGGTTGCTTAAGACATTCAGTCTGTACTACTATCTTATGGTAGCCCTACCAAACTAATATAGTAATCATTATAAGTAGGAATTTTTAAAAATCTATTTGTGACACCAAATCAAACACATCAAACAAAAAATATTTTGCCAACTCTACCACCCAAATGTTTCAAAAACAAACAATCAAAATGACTGTTAGCAACTCAATCTCATGATAGTACAAAAATCCAACCCTACCCCCTAATTTCTGTGTTGTCACACAGATGTGGTCCAAAAATTTTACTTCGTATTTGAAATTCCGTTTCTTAGGAGTTTTTAACCTGGGGTCCACAGACCACAAAAGCCTCTTGCTATTTATTACATACCACATTTTGTGGATTTTGCACATATTCATTGTAATGAGAAGTATGTTATCCCAAAAGTTAAGAACCGCTTAAATCTTGGGATACGGTTTCTATTTGACCGATCAGTAAGCAACACAGATTGATCCCTAACAGAAATGAAATCTAATGCTATATATTTTAAATAATAGGTTTAGAGAAATGATGAGATATCATCAAATGATGAGCTGTCTAGTCCACAGTGAGATTTTAGACTCAGTGCAGAAAATCGTGAGACTTAAAATTTTGTCAGAGGTCCAGATAAATTATGCTTTTCTGATAACCAAATGTCTTCTAAGGTAACTTACTGACTTGTAGCTTCCAAGATCACAAAGATCACATAAATTCTGAAGAAATTGCAATATGGTAGGTTCCAAGGAAAACATCTACAAATTTGGTGAATTCTATTCTATGCAAGGCAGAGCCTGAGATTAAATTTTTAACATGGGCAAATTGGTGTGTCTTAGTCAGTGACACTGTGGGATAGTTCTTAGAAGGTCACAGTTCTTTCTTAATATTATCTACGAGAGATTAAAAAGCTCTACTAAACAAAGCTGACATCTCTCAACTAATACTTGAATTTGTTGACTGTAGGTTTATCTAAATTCTTCTTGCCACTATCCTTCTGGATTCATCAAAATCAGTACTAGAAATTGTGCCCAGGGGAAAACAATCATGTGTGGGAGAATCTGAAGAGCTGAAACATAGTATCTCCATGAAGCTGATCTGTGGCTCAGCTATTTGCTATGGAACACACCTAAGTGTAACATAAGTAAAGACATTTTTCATCCTTTGCCTGGCTACTCATCTCAAGAACCCATTCGTTTTTGTTTTGTTTTGTTTTGTTTTAACAGAAATTCAGTATAGATCTGCTCAGAGGGCACCAAAGTAGATTGTAGCCTCTCTCCGAGGTAGAGCAGGCAGCAGAGGTAGCACAAGAGCAATAGATGTCAAGGTCTTTAAGGGGCCAACAGTTTTGAAGTCCAGCTAGAGGCATCATCTGATCTGCTGCTCCATTCTTGGGCAGTTAAGTGGAGACTTATATTCTCAGAAATATTTGATAAGGGGAACCTCTAGAAAAAGGACTGGAATTCTTGCTACTGAAGGCAACGTGGACTTGGAGCACTGCGATCTTGTTATAAATATAAGTGAGACCATTTTTACTATATATAAATAAAAATAGGATTCTCTATTTCCTGAGCACCTTACTTTCTTCCAAAGGTCACCGAGTTTAGAATAGGGTTACATACTAAAAGAAAGCAATTTCTCTCACCGAAGCAACATGAGATAGCAGGTCTTGGCATATGCTCAATTTTTGTTGTTACCCAACTTGTTAATAGCTTGTTTTCTTTTGAAAGTCTTCTCTGAATGTGTTGCTCATAATTTTTGAAAGTTTTTTTCATACCTTTGTTTTTGATGGACTCTTACAGGTTTATAGAGGGAGATCTGTTTCCTTTATCCTTATAGGTCACCCATGTTCTTATTTTTCTTTGTAGTAGGGGAGGGGAGGTTGAACAAAAACAGCTCTGTCATTTAAAGTATTTTATACACATTCTTTAATCTTTGGAGCTTTCTCTAAACCTCAGCTACATAATGGTGTTTGGAGAAAAAGAAGGGTTTTTTTAATTTAATTTCTTTCTGGAATTTTGAAGAACATACCTTAAATAATAGAGAAGTTGTAGAATTTGAAGACTTAATGAAAAGCTGTTTGTTCTCAAACCCATTGGCAAGGATTATGGGTTATTTTGGTTAGATAGGTTTTGAGTTATCCCAAGCATGTGCGATTTGTTGTGTTATTAGATTATTTCCCTTGTAACAATATCAGATTATATAATTGTCCTGGCTCCTTCAACTTAACTAAATAAAATGGCCTTGATGGTGAGAGTTGCACACACTCACTATGTAGGAGGAAGAATGGTATTCAGCAGACTCTGGCTTTTTAGTACTTCATTACCCATGGTATTATTAGTGATTTATGACATTTTTCTCTATCCTGAACAAAGAAATAAATATACCATGGTAATATTACGCATACAAAAGTGTGTCTTAATGAAATGGTGACTAATTGGCTTAGTGACTGGTCAAGTTATGTTCAAATGAAACCTATAGGAAAAGGTTGATTTAATTCTTTTTTAACCATGAACAATAATACTGAGAGCAGATGATACTGAGATAAGGCACTGTATGGTCAACAGAGTCATGAGATGTAGAAGAAATCCATGAGCTAATTAAAGAACTGAGACAGACATTGTACCTGTAGCTTTATTTCAGCCTGCAGGATAGATCTGGAGAATTACAGACACATATATACATACAAGAGAGAGAAAAACACCTGAAAGCATTGTTCTTATGACTCTCAGTTTAGGTTGACCTGTAAAGCTTTTTAATTGAAAGGTTATTGAAGAAGAAACATCTGAAATAGAATAGGGAGCAGGTCCCTCATGTGACTTAGCAGTTTTCAGTAGTATCAACTGTTGCAGTGAAAACAAAGATTTCTAATCTTAGAACTTGGCAGGTGAATAAGTAACAGATTTCTCGATATAATGTTTTGATTTTTGAGAAATACATAGATTTGTGATTTTTTTTCTTTTGCTTGCTCCACATTCAGTCACATATTTTATTGCCCACTTGGGAAGCTGATTACAAATATTTTTAATTAAAAGAATCCTTGATTCTCTATTAACTGAACAATTTCCTAGACCTTTGCCTCTTTTGGGATCTGTAAGGTAGTTCAAATATGCAAAAGTGAGTATATCTTCAACTATGCTATTAAGATATATGTAGGCCTGTGCATGTGTGTGTTTGAAATGAAAGAGAGGACCTAATTAAGAAGCTGAAGCTTTTAGTGTTAGAGTTTCTTTTTGAACATTATTAGTTTCTGTCACTTTATTAATTTCTCTCAACTTTTTGATTTTACTTACATCAATTGTTGGGAAGAAGGTGTAGAGTTGTTTGAGATATTTTCACACCCTGCAGCACACCATCTTAGGTTTCTTTAAGTGCAATGAATGTTGTATTAATGAGGGCTGTTGTCAACGCAATGCCAATAAAACTGCCAATTAAGACAAGAAAAGGAACTCCTGGAGATTTTTTAAACATGAATTAACTAGGTAACTAGGCTATATAAAATACATTTAAAAAATAATTTCCCCATTAATAAAATTCTTTTGAGTCAACTGGATTCTACCTATAAATCTTGCTCTTCCTCATAGTCTCTATACCAATCTTGCAAATATTCTCTTACTCACTTGCCCATTGCGAGTAAGTATGTGGGCCTCAGGAGTAAAAAAGACTATGAATTAACTCTTCGAGTATATGTCTCCTGAGGTGAGAGCACGTAGGGAAGATATAGAAGTCAATTTTTGAAAATTATTTGCAAAGCTGATGCACTTTACATAATGAAAATACACTTTACATAATGAAAACAGAAGGTCTTTTGCATTTGCATTGTATTGTTTTATATATATATAGTTACATATAAATATATATATATATATATAAATATAATTATATATATATAGTTATTACCCAGAACACTAAGGGTATTTTTCACTATGGTGGCAAAGGGATAAGCCAACATCTCAAAGAATAGGGTACTTTGCCCTGACAAAGTAAACTGTGAGAATGCCAGACTTCCACATTACATCTTACAGAATGAAGTCACCTAGCACAGTAGATCTTTTAGGTTGTCTTTCTTTAGTAGGTCAAAGATCCTTACTTAATGTATATTAATATTTAGTACATAGTATGGTTTGTTGTAAAGCATTTTGTATCTAGAACTCTTAAATACTTTCGAATATCCATTTAATTGCCCTTGATTATTAACATAAATTTTAAAGTCATTGGTAAAAATTTTTTCATGATACATATAGTTGGAATCATTTTCATTGTTTGGGAATGGTATAAAAACAACCACGCCCTTTGGTTTTGGTTATTTAACATTAAGCCAATTCAGTATTATTTTGCCTCCCTTACCTTGGTAACACTCTAGAAAACTCCCCCTACACTACTGTAGACTTGGTGGCTTTATGTAACTAAGTTTCTTTACTTCCTTCTCTATCAGAAAAAAAAATACTTCTTTAAAAGTGCCATTTTTCTTGAGAATCATTTAATTATTTTGTTCCTTAAGGTCTCACACAAAACATAAGAGGCCTAATGTCTCTGTGTCAGTGAAGAATTTTCATATAATTTAAAATATTTTCTTTTTTCTTTCTTTCATGTTACTCAAACTAGGTTCATCCATTCACCCATCCACCCATCCACTTGATCATCCAATACCAATTAAGTGCTTACCATGTTAGGGACTAGGACAGAAAAATAATAATAATATATATTCTCTTTTCTTAAGAGAAGGATATCATTCAAGATTCTAGTAGGCAAACAAAAGAATGTAATAAAAAGACCATTTATAGAGGTGTGTGTGGAACTGAAGTATTAGCAAGTGATGCTGAGGTATCCAGGGACTAGTAATTGTGGGAAGCCTAAACCATTCCTAGGCTGAAGGGGGAAGAGGAAGAAATGGTGTTAGCAGCACTGGAGCTAGAGAAACAGGACCATGAGGTAGAAGAGTTCATCCAATACCAGAAACACAGCATAAAGGCAGAAAGAAAGCAGAGAAATATTTTGAATTATCTTTTTTATTCTCTGGGCCTCCCACTGGTAAAACCCAACAGAAAGCCAGAAAGCAAGCGTCTGAATGATGTGGTCCAACTGGGATCCAAATCAGGGCAGAATAGAGCAGACAATAAATTGGGAATATGAGAAGCAACCTCTAAGGTGGCTCCCAATGATCCCTCTCTCTTGATATTCATTCCCTTGTATAATATCCTCCTCCTTGAAAGTGGAATGAACATAGTCACATATGTCTAATGAATAGAATATGATAGGAGTGTTGGAATGTCATTTCCATGATGTGGTTCTATCCTTGCTTCCATCTTGGATTTCCATCTTAAACACTCCCTCTTGCTCTCTCACTCTTTAGGAAGCCAGCTGTCATGTTATAAGCTTCCCTGTGGACAGTACCACGTGGCAAGAAAACAAGAAAAGTCTCCAGCCTAGCAAGGAACTGAGGCCCTCAGACCAAAAACCAATAAGGAACTGAACCCTCCCAATATCCATGCAAGTGAGCTTGGAAGTGGATCTTTCATCAGTCAAGCTTTTGAATGAGGCTTCAGCCCTGTGAGAGAGCCTGAGCCAGAGGTCCTAGCCAGGCCATGGCTGGATATCTGACTAATAGAAATTGTGAATAATAAAGGATTATTGTTTTAAGTGGCTAGATCTGTGGAGCAATTTGTTATACAGCAATAGATAACTAATACATAGGAGGAGGGGCATGGAGAATAACCAGCAGAGTTTGCCATTTTTTTACCTCACAGCACTCATTTTTGCCCTTCCATCACATGAAGAAACTCGCCCAACACACAAAAGTGTCATTAAGTCCCATCAGCTATTCTATAATCATGAGTGATTTCAATTCATTAGTACTCTTTCCTGAAACTTAAATTGTAATTAATTTCCCATCAGAACTTTTAATATTTAGTAGAAGAGAAAGGGGGGAAAGAAAAACATGTTAACATAAAATATAGCCACTATAATATCTTCTTCTGCAACTGATCATAAGACCTAAAATGATATCCATCACTTTTTCCTGTAATTTTTGCTGATTGAGGTTATTTATCTGGTAGAGTGACCCAAACCTTTATTTATACAATTTAAAATTCTGAATGGCTTTATCTTTATTGAGGTTCCACATTTTCTCATTGACCATTCTTATGGAATAGTAAGAGGCTTCTCAGTGAACACCCTGAGTCTCACACATGTTCTCTTTGCCTCTAATGCATTACAGTACCCAATTTCTCCCATGGAATTGAACTCAATTACCTTAGTCAGTAGAGTAACCCTCTTCTCCTTTTGTGGAAAGAATCATGAAGAAAACGAGGAGCCCCTAAGAGCCTAAGGACAGTCTCAGATTCTAATTTAATGAAACAATGACTATGTTTCCTGGCAAAAGTTGTCCCACCTTGAGAATTAGAACTTCTAAAACTTCTGAACCCTTGAGTGAAATACAAGATGTAATAGTGAGAGAGGTAACTCCCACATCCACTCTTTGGTTCCTGAATGTCGATATTCTGGCTATGGGGAAAATGGCACTGTTAGTAAAAGGCATATACTATATTCTATAGCATAGCAACCTAAACTCACCAGGTGTTATATTAGCCTCAGCTGATGAAAAAAATGTTCATTTTTTAATATATTCAGAAACTGTGGAAATAACCACGGGATGGGTCTATTGACTTATTGGAGCTGCTGTCAGATACAATAGATTGAGGACTTCGTTTATCACCCGACCTCCATAAGTCCATACTCTGACCACTCGATCATGACAGTGTTTTGTATCCTAAGGACTGACATTATCTTAGAATCACTATCTAAAAACCTCTAGCAAGAATGGGGATTTCCCTTCCTCAGTAAAAGTCATCCTAGTATGTGACCATAGGTTCATCTGGAAAAGCTATGGAGGCCATTTGTGGCCATATTGTAGGCTATATTCTTCCTCAAAGAGACCCGGCGAGCTCCTTAATTAAAGAGCTTCAGATCTGTGAACTTGCTTAAGACTAGGAACTAGGTATGAGGATAAGAATTCTCACTATAACAACTTGTCAGTTTTTATCTTATATAAGTTAAAAAACACCTTAGAAGATTTCCCATCTACTTAATTCACATCCTTACGATCAATTAGTCATTGGCACTTGTCTATACTGGTAAAAATACTCTGATTATCACTCTGGATAACTGTGTCCACCTATTCTTTGGCACTTGACCCTAAAACTCTGGACTCTCATTTTTTTCTATTCAAATCAGGGAGTCCATTAACATGGCAACATCTCCCATGTCCTTCATTAGCTGTTAGGGATAGTCATTACAGAGGTTTTCAAGGGTGCTGCTGCTCCCCTCACCAATGCATTTTAACATACTTTTGTGAAGGAACTGTCTTCCAGGATGTTCTGAGGTAAGAAAGGTGAGGGGATGGTGGTCAAACTGCAGATTTTAAATATGCTCCAACATTCCCATTTCTCTAAGTCATAAGCTTCTTTTTCTACATTATGTCAGGAAAGTTCTGTAATCTCAACCTCAATGACCATGGGCAACTGTTGAGTCCAGGTTTCTATTAACCAATCAACTGTTAGACTCACTCTCAAATATTTTAGCTAAAATACTAAATCTCAATTCCTAGGAGAGGCTATATACATACATTTGGCATATACCAGTGGTTCTCAAACTTTAACATGCACTGGAATCACCTGGAGGATTTGTTAAAACAAACTTCTAGGCCCCACATCCTCAAGTTTCTGATTCATTAGGTTTAGGATGGGGCTAGGGAATTTGCATTTATAACAAGTTCTCATACTGATGTTGGCTGGTCCAATAATCATACTTTGAGAACCACTGGCTTAATTCAATCCTACAGTTCATTTGCTCTTTTAGAATTCAATCTAATTCATGTCTGCCAAATTTTTACTTATACAAATTGTCAAGATGATCTCTTCCCAGAGCAGAACGTGCAATTTTCTCTCAGGGTTATGTTGAGATTTAATTCTCATTATAACTCTGGAAGCAATAAGGGGTGGTGGAAAGCAGATACTCCTTGAGAGGCAACTATCCTAAGTGAAGTTATTGAAAAGTTTCTCTGCCAGGAAAGACTGGTTTCCTTGGACAGTGGGAGAGAGCTGCTTCCTCTTTCAAGGTAAGTTCAAGAGGATTTGGCAGTTCTAAGTTCTCAGCTTCACCTATGCCTGCACAAATGTCCCCATCCCAAATCTTAGTGTTTCATTTCTTCCCAAGTGCCCCTACCTTAACATAAGAAACATGAATTCAAAATATGACGCCTAGGTTAGGAAATCTTGCTTAAAACATCCATGGAAACTTTGATATTCCTTTCATACTTTGGTGTAAGAGTTCAAGCTCTTAGCCTAACTTTTTCTTTTTATAAGCTTTACAACACAGAGTCAGTCCAGTGCATAATCTTTTAATCATCATTATTGCCATAGTGATCAAATGCCACAGTCAGGGTAATCTAATGCCTTGCCCAAGCTGACACTCCACCCAATATCAATATCAGTGATAATCTAAGTAATTGTGTTGTGCCTGCATGCCATGAATTATAATTTATTATTCACCTTCTTCACTTAATTATCTTCTCAATGAACTTGTTCAAATTGAGTTACTTCACTTTTTGCATACCAATATGATCTCTCTCACAAGTGTTTCCCCCATTACTTTGTATCTTGGTGTTTTTCATAAGAGTCCAAAATGTGGTTTAGAAGTATTTAATATAAATAGCTAAAAGGCCCCCATGACAATATTCAGTGACAAGACAACTTGTGGAACTAAAATAATTTCCTAATAAGAATTACAGCCTGAATTTAGCATCCAGATTAAAACTTTCCTTTTAAAGTCTGTTATTCTTTCTTTCACCTGTCAAATATCTTAAGTACTTCTTGTGCATCAGGCAAACGAACTAACCAGAACTGGAAATAAAGCAATAAGGAGGGGTGTAGTTTCTTCACTACACTCCCCTCAAGACCCATTCTTCACTCTTCTCTGATTTTCTCTGTGCCCCTAGAAACTGATGTCTGTGAACCGTACCAATAGGCTTACTTACTCTCTGACTTTCTGTGAGATTTAGCAAGTGGGAATCACTGGCAGGAGATGATGGCTGGAGAAGATCAGGGTATTTCTTCCCCTGTAATTTCCCTTTCTTGGTGTACAACTATAATAGCGAATGTATCCTATTGAGTGATCTCTCTTCCATCACTTCAGCTTCTATAAAGGTCCAACGATACCGTATCTTCCTGGTGTTGCTAGTTCATGGGTGTCTCACATACCTGGTGATTCCTTAATCTTGCCTACAACTCTAAAAAGCTCTCTTCATTCGATTTCTTTCAAATCTCGGCTTTTTGCCATTAACTTGACTGGTACAATAGAACAGGACATTCTTCACCTTCAAGAAACTGATAATATAAACATTTGACATATTATGAGCAGAAAGCACAGGAGCTATGGGATCACATAGAGGAATATCTTACCTAGCTTGTGAAATCCAGGAAGGTTTGTTTTGTGAGATCATATAGCTAAGTGTAGAGGCAAGTATGTGTATTTATGCTTTAGCAAATAGAGTCCTTTGTGTCTTTGTATCAAAGAGGTCTGTGAACTAAAACTATTCAAGGATCTTGGAAAGTGACTTTAAAGAAAATATTTTGCTATTTTTGTATATGTTAGATAAAGGTAAATTTTGCCTAACTCAATTTGAGTTAATTCTCTCTGACCTAACATCCTTAGGTGCCATTCCTATACATGCTTATCAGGTTGTTGTCCATGTGAATTGACAGGATTATGTTCTCCCTGAGTAACTTGGTGGCCTCCAAACTTCAGTGACCGCTAAAATCTCAGTGGTTTACAATAACAAAGTTATAGCAGTTGGGGGCTCCATTTAAGGACCTACACTGGTACAGCAATGGTTAAATTATTGCCAGTCTCTTGGCAGAAGGAAAAGAGAACCAGTGCTGGCTCTTAAAGTTTCTTCCTGAAAGTGACCTCTGCCACCTTTGCTCATTTCACTGGCCAAAACAAATAATATGATTGCCCAGCAGAGATAGATGGTGTCTCAATAAGGGACTCCTACTACATCTGCTAATGGAGGGAAATCATTTAGTCTTGAAAAGTCTTGATAAGTCTTAGGAAGCAAAAGCCTCTTCTATGAGATACAAAATTAACGTTGAGTTTTTGACTAGATCTAACTGATATGGGCAAATGTGCCCAATCACCCACACATTAGTCCTCTGCACTAATAGTATTAGAGTATTTCAACTGATTGACAATAATTATTGTGCATTCCACAAAAGTGGAGAATTAAGGACATAAAAATTTCCTTTTGCCTGATAGGAAAAAATATCCTTTTTCCTTTTTTCGGTGATTAAAAAAAAAGAAAGAAAATTCTATAAACAAATATGGTAGGTTAATTTATTTGTTATTTATTCATTTATATCTCCGCCTCTTATCTTAAAAATATTTTGAGAGGATTTTAGAGAATGATTGTTCCTAATTATTTTTATTATCAATATTTTGAAACATCAAATCAAATTAATATCCATTACAATTTTCTAAATAATTAGATATCTGTAAGAAGTGTTGATTTTTTTCAAGTCAGAATGCAAAATTAAACTCACTAAAAATAACAATTATATTAACATTATGTGTGTATTAATAAAGATTAACTGTGGAAAAATTAAAATTGCTATTTGTAAGGAATACAGAAGAATGTACTTTTGTTTAATTTTTGAAATTAAAACTGAATAATTTTAAGCATTGTCTATCATTTATCATGAAACATCCCCCATTATTTTGATTTCATTGATGCTTATATAGTAAATTTTGCTTGCTTAAAAATCCTACCTCTTTAATTTCTGTCATTTTTTTATTATAAATAAATTAAATCATGCCAAATATATGTTCTCCTTCCTCAAAGCTGAATAGTTCTCAAATATCACTAACTCTCTGTGCATGTGCACATGTTCAGATACATAAATAAGAAATGAAAACAATATTGGAATTATACAAGCACACAGTCCAAACTACATACTGCTAAACACAATTAAATTTTAGTCCATTGGGTTCTACAAAAGGAGCACTAATATACAGAAATTTTATTGATAAAATGAGAGCTCAAAGAAAAATGACCATAATTAAAATGCTGTTCAATCAAATTCTAATGTATTATAATCGCAATAAATTTTAAGATTAAATTCTTTTTTCATAACCTGTTTTTTTTAGTTCTTGCAAATTGCTCTACTTCATAGAAATATAAATTTTCCATTTAAATAAACTAGTTTACTCAACTATTCCTGTTGCCATTGAGTCACCATTTAGAATCTAGTTTGTTGGACTTTTGAATTCATCTAATTACTGAGAAGTACATAACTGGACAGAGGTTATTCACATGCTTTTACCAGAGCCATGAGATATGCTATGAGTGATTGCAGGCTATATATGCTCCATGATGAAAAAGAAATGACAGATGGGCATGATGTTTATGATGCTCCCAATATTTTCAAAGCTGTAGTTGACCAGTTTCAAATGATTGATTTAGAATCTGGAGGCATTTATATGCTTGGACAATATTTTAGAGGAAAAAAATAGGTATAACATTCTACCTGATGTCATCAGATTTTAAGCTCATTTTACAGAGAAGTTTTCAATGAAGAGAATCAGTGAATATGCATTCTCTACATTTCCTGAGAAATGTTCTTTTCCAAGGAGATTCTTGAAAAAACTTTTTTTTAAATGGATTATTATTATAGCTCTAGAAATTCAGAATGTGTGAGAGTATATGCCTTTACTTTTCAAAACTGCAGAATAAACAGTTTTATAATTCTGAAACTTATAATGTAGCTTGAAAGTCATGAAACCTGGGTTCTTGTCCCAGTTCTGTCACTAACACACTATGCAGCCAAACTCTAATTACCTGCTATATCTGTTTCTGTTTTCATTTGTAAATTAAAGGAAAATATTTTCTTCAATCTATTTCACAGGAATATTATTAGAATATATAAATCAGAACTTGTTAAGGTACTTGTCAAAAGAAAGATGATCCATAAATCCATTTTATAACTATGTAATACTGTATATCCCACCAGACCAGAAACATCTTCCTAAATAAGAACAGTAAAAAAATTATTAAGAAAAAAGTCTGGAAATAAACTTTTTGAAGTGGAATATTTAAAATATCAATTTATCACTCTAAAAACCTCTATAGTTCTTCGGTGATGCAATTTTATAGGCCAAACATCTGGCAATGGAGATTGGAAGTGGGTGCAAATACAAGTTTTACTTCTAAAGCATTAACTAAGTAACAATGAACTTCAAATAGAATTTCACCATCCATCTCCAATTTATTGAGACAGCTTCATAGTAGAATCTAAAAGACTTGGATACTCATTGAGGAAAGAAAAGAGAAAAGGAGAAGTTAAGACTTACATTGGAGACTAAATAGGTGGAGGGTAATGTCCTTAAAAACAATAAATTGGCAGAAGTAGAGTTGAGGTAATGGAAGTAGTAGTGTGACATGTCAAGATATTAACCTTTATTTCTAATATGCTGGAGAATGCAAGGGTCCAGTGTTCTTTAATTATATTCCAATCATATTTTAGAGGGGCTTCACCTAGCCAGGTTTGCTAGAATTCAGAGACCCTGGTGTTCATAATTGAAGACCTTAAAAAGCTTTACTTTCTATTATACAGTAGTTAAAAAGAATGGTATAAATCTATATGTAGTGATATGGAATAATGTTCTAGATATATTTGAAAAAACAAAGTACACAATAGTAAATATAGCATGCTCCCCTTGGTGAAAAATAAAAATGATATATGCTTATATATTCATAAACTCATTTGAGAAAGATACAGAAAAATTGGTAATGTATTGTCTCACAGGAAAGGATCTGGGGGACTGAAGTCTAAAGAGAGAGAGACTAATTTTATTCCTTGCTCTGAAATTTATATTGTCTGATATGTAAATAGCCACTCCAGCTTTCTTTTGAATAGTGTTTGCATAGTATATTTTTTCCATCCTTTTACTTTTAACCTGTCTGTGTCTTCATATTTAAAGTAAGTTTCTTATAGATAGGGTATAGTTTGGTCTCTTGTCCTTGTCCAGTCTTTCAACATGTATTTTAGGTGGTTAGACATTGATATTTAATATTACTATTAATATTCTTACATCTAAAATCTACCATCTTGATATTTGGATTCTGTCTCATTTTTCTCTACTCCTTTTCCTTTTTCTTCTGTCTTCTTTTGGACTAATTGAGCATTTTTATATGATTTCATTTTAACATCTTTTTGGCTTATTAGCTGTAAGTCTTTGTTCTGTAATTTTTTAGTGTTTGCTTCAGGAATTATTTGTGAAAAATACTATGACTAGTGCATTTCTATAAATTTAATCCTCACTTCACAAGTATACATATCCCTTTTTTACAGGTAAAAGAAAAACATCTTGCTAAAATTACAAATTAATGTCTCAGAACCAGAAATCAAACCCAGGTTTGCATCACTCCAAAACCTACTTTGTAATATTAGGAAAATATTGGAATAAATTTTCAACCTTTAATACAGTCAGAAGTCTATAAAAAGGACATTTAGGGTAAAAACTAAATTATTACTTTTTAAATTAAATTTATTGAGCAGATGTTGGTTAATTATGTAGGTTTCAAGTGTATAATCTTATTATACATCGTCTGTATAATGCGTTGTGTGTTTACCATCCAAAGTCAAATCACCTTCCATCACCACATATTTGACCCCCTTTAAGCTTTTCTACCTCTCCCCTTTCTCTCTGGTAACCACTATACTGTTGTTTGTATCTATGAGTTTTTGTTTATTTGCCTTTCTTGTTCATTTGTTGCTTTGTTTTATATCCCACATATAAGTAAAATCATATGATTCTCTACTTTTTCCATCTGACTTATTTTGCTTAGCATATTCTCAAGATCCACCCATGTTGTCACAAATGGCGATATTTCATCATTTCTTATAGCTGAGTAACACTCCATTGTATATATGTACCACATCTTCTTTATCTAATCCTCTATCGAAAGATACTTCAGTTGTTTCTATATGTTACCCATTGTGAATAGTGCTACAATGAACATACGTGTACAAAGATCTTTATGAATAAATGTTTTCAAATTTTTCAGGTAGATACCCAGAAGAGGGATTGCTGGACCACATGGTAATTTTACTCTTAATTTTTTGAGAAACCTCCCTACTGTTTTGCACAGTGGCTGTACCAATGTACAATTCCCCCCAGCAGTGTATGAGGGTTCATTTTCCTCCACAACCTCTCCAACACTTATAATTTGTCTTGCTGACAACAGTCATTCTAACAGGTGTGAGGTGGTATCTTATTATAGTTTTAATTTACATTTCTTTAAAAACTGGTAAAGTTGAACATCTTTTCATATATCTATTTGCCATTTGCATGCCTTCTTGGGAGTTGTCTGTTCAGGTTCTCTGCCCATTTTTTGATTGAACTGTTTGATTTTTGTGATTGAGTTATATCAGTTCTTTATTTATTTTTGGATATTAGCTCTTATCAGAGGTGTTGTTTGCAAATATCTTCCATTTGATTGGTTGCCTCTTTGTTTTCTTGATGGTTTCTTTTGCTGTGCAGCAGCTTTTTAGTTTGACATAGCCCCATTCATTTATTTTTGCTTTTACTTTCCTTGCCTTTGAGGTCAAATTCATAAAATCTTCTCTAAAGAAGGTCTATAAGTTTAGTACCTATGTTTTCTTCTATGCATTTTAGTTTCAGATCTTATATTTAGGTCTCTGATCCGTTTTGATAATTTTGGTATATGGTGACAAAGAGCAGTCTAATTTCATCCTTTTGCATGTGGCTTTACAATTTTCCCAGCACCATTTATTGAAGAGGATTTCTTGTCTCCATTGTATGTTTTTAGCTCTTTTGTCAAAAATTATTTGCTCCTATATATGTGAGTTTATTTTTGGGTTTTCAATTCTGTTCCATTGTTCTGTGTGTCTGTTTTTCTGACAATATCATGGTATTTTGATTATTGTCACTTTGCAGTATGATTTGAGGTCAGAGAGTGTGATACCTCTGGCCTTGTTCTTTTTTTCTCAGGATTTCTTTGGCTAGTCGGGGTTTTTTGTGATTCCATATAAATTCCTTCAGTCATATATACACTGAGTGAATGGTAAAGTTGATGTTTTGAATCTATGGAGCTGAAGGCTAGATCCCATATATTTCTATAACTTCATCAGAATATTGCCTACCTGTGAGACCTAGCCTAAAGCAGTCAGGTATCCTGCCTCTCTTCCTTCCTTTTCATTCTACCAATCATCCATTCATCCAACTATCACCAACTCTATTTACAAATATATATGATCATTTTTGAAAATTAAAACAATATAGGAAGGTATTTATATAAAAGCCAAAAAAAAAAAAAATCCACTCAATTTTACCACCCAAAGACTACCACCATTGACGTATTGATGAATTTCTTCTGGACCATTCTTTATGTAAAATAATAACAGACTATGTTATTCTAGTGGGCAATTTAATTCTTACATCCTCTATGCATGGTAGATCATATTTTAACCCCATTTTATAGATAACAAAACTAAAGAAAAGTTTCAGTAAATTCTCTCAGATTACAAAGTTTATGGCAGTGCTGACATTCAAATTGAGGGATGCTGACTTCAGAGAGCCAGTACTTAACTATGACTGGTACTGTCTCTCATACATATGCCTATGTACTATGAGTGTGTGTGTGTGTGTGTGTGTGTGTGTGTGTATTCTTTGTATCTTAATCCAATTAAATCATATTTCACAGCTATAGTTACATGCTAACAAATATCATCCGTTATAATGATTGTAAAATCTTTTACTGTATGGATGTACTGTGGTATATTTACTGTCTGGATATAATAGTTATATACCATTTATTTAATCAATCCCTTAATTATTGATGGTTAGCTTGTTTTCTATGTTTTAATATTATAAACAACATCACAAGGAACATTCTAGTATATATATCTCTGTATTAATGTACAATTATCTTAAGATAAATTCCTAGGGATGGAAATGCTTAGAGTGTATGCACATTAAAGATTTAATGTGTAGACCCAAATTACCCTTCAGAAAAGTTATACCTACTTCTACAGCAACATGAGATTTTCTTTCCCCATATTCTTGCCAATATTAGTCTCTATCTTCACCAGGTTTTAGTTTTTTAATCTTTGTTAATCTGAAAATTAAGAAATAATATCATATTGTTATTTTATTTCACTTAATTATTTATTGGGCTAAAGATTTAGTCTCTTTAAACATATAAGTTATGCACATATATTCATCTAAAATATTCAAACAATAGATATAAATCAGTGAAAAGCAGAAGTCCCATATCCTATTCCTCTTATCAGAAGTATCATTGTTAACAGTTTAGTATACAACTTTGTAGAGCTTTTAAGACCTACTTACATATTTATGAATACATATATTTAATCTTCCTTTGATACAAATGGAAACATCTACAACTTGCTTTTTACACTTAAAAATGTATCTTAGAGAATTTTTTATTTTTCTTTAGCTGTTAAACACTGTTTCATTGTGCGGAGGCACCATAATAAATTTAACCAGTTTCTGTTGATAAAATTTAGGTTAATTACATATATATTTTTTCTCAATATATATTACCTACTATGTGCTAGGACTGTTCTAGCAATGAATAACACAGAGTTACTATCCTAATGAAGTTTCTATTTTGCCAATGATGCTGCAATGGACATTCTTGTACATTTTTGCACATATGTGAATGGAAAATATTTTCCTAGGAAAGGGTATAAGTATTTAAAATTTTGATGAACATATATAACAGGCCATCAAATAATATTAGTTAAGTAAAGGAATAAAGATAGCTCTCTAAAGTTAAATTATAAAATTAATAATAAGCAGGTATGTTTTATTTGGTGTTCACCATGATTACAATTTTAAAAATTAGTTTTCAACATCAAAAAAAGGGGTTAATTAAAACATCATCTCTTGGAAAATCAGATTTAGTGACATTGAGTCCACATGTGTGCAGGGCAGCTGGAGCCAAGTGATAAATGAGTAGTGGTTTGCCATTCCAAATTGTCTTATACCAAACCACTTCACTCATTTACGTTGCCTGCCTGGCTCCTATAGCTGTTGATTTTGCTGGTCTCCACAGAGTAAAGAAAAAGATACCTAAAAGAGACAGAATGAATCTCAAGCATACAATGTTTAACAATGACCTTAAACAATATATCGATATAATAGAATAATTTGTGTCTTTTAGAAAAAGGATTGGTTTGCTTGGAAGCATAGAAAAGGGAGATTCAGGGGGTGAATGATGGGAATGTCCTTCCAGAAATATCTTAGGAATAGGATATTTTAGCCAAAATAACCATCTGGCCATTTCAGTGGTTGATACAGTGTAGTGGTTAAGAGCATCACAGACTTTAGAGCTAGACTGCTTGGATTTGAATCCTGGTTCTGCCACTTTTTAGCACTAGGACTTTAGATAATGCTATGAACTAAAGGTTTGTGTCACCCCAAAATTTATGTTGAAGTTCTAATCCTCAGTGTGACAGTATTTGAAGGTGGGACCTTTGAGAAGTAATTAGGCCAGGAGGTTGTACTCGCATGGATGAGATTAGCGCTCTTATAAGAGATTCTCTCTGCCATGTGAAGATATAGCAAGAAGGTATCCACCTGCAAACCAGGAAGAGAACTCTCACCAGATCCTAACCATGCTGGCATTCTGATCTTGGATTTCTCAGCTTCCAAAACTATAAGAAATAACTGTCTGTTGTTTAAGCCAGCCAGACTATTGCATTTTGTTAAATCAGCTCAAACTGACCAAGACAGTAAGGTTATTTAACTTCCTTGTACTCAGTGTCCTCATCTACAAATAGGAATAACAATGTATCCTACTTTGCAGGTTTGCAGCAATATTTAAATGAGTCACTATAAAATAATTCAATAGGTGCTTGGCCCATATAACCTGCCATTATTATTACTATAGATGTATCAGATACTCATATCATGACACCGTTAAATTTATGCTCCAAATAATTACTTAATTCCTTTTTTTTTAAATCCTCACCAGGCAACCTTCTGATGGCTTCCTATACACCATGCCTTCAGGGAGATTCACTAACTTGAGATGAAAATCCTTTCAAAGTCTCTGAGGAGCAACTACCTGTAGCATTTTTTATTTGATTATCAGAGTCTTTATCAGTACGTCATTGAGATGTGCTGCCAAGGAGGCAGAATTCAGTGACAGCTTGCAACTTTTTATTACCAGAAACAGTGTTTGGCTATAGAGAGTTTCCCTTAAGTAAACTGGCAAGGGATTGAGATTTGGTTTTTTGTTTTTATTTTTGTTTTTTTTTTTGAGGCTGATTTTCTATTCACCCATTTTGTTGGCTCTGCAAACTAATCCATAGTCATTTACATCTAAAATTTTGAGACTTTAGGAAGTGAGCTCACAAAGGTCTTTGAAAGGTGAATCTTGGGCAATCATTTCAATATAGTACAAAAGGAATTACTTTATACTGATATAAAATCTATTAACTCATTGACATTGACTGGGCCACGGTAACTTTTACATAATCTATGCAGAATATTATGCATATAAGGGTCTTGCTAAGCCAAGTTTTCTTGAAATTTAGGCAAATTACTCATAGGCAAATGGACATTACTAGTTAAAAGTAAGTTTTCCCTATTAACTTATGAGTTAAAAACACTTTGCCAGGGTTAAATACTAGTATGTTGCAATGTTTAGGATTAGTATATTTGTTTGGATGTAAATTTAATCCTTTATTTTAAAATACTATGGTTTATAACAGACTTTCACGAATATAGATTGACTTTAGTTCAAATACTATGAGTTTGAATGAACTCTTCATTCTACATTTCTTACTCCAGTAGTGTACAATGTTAAATAGTGTAAATGTTTCTTCTGCTTGTTATGTTATTTTGCAAATCATTCTGTCTTGGGGTGGCAGCCATGGAGGTGACCCACTCAGATCTACTTTCAAACATAGCGTTATAGGAAACAGAGATGTCTAATAGCTTTCAACTGCCACACTTTTGCACCCACTGTAGAGTTCTTGGCAGGCCATGCCTCCCTTAGGCCGTTCCCGGTCTTTGAGTACAGTAGGGGTACTAACCTGGCCTTTCCTGTCAGCATAGCCTCAGCTAGCACCACTAACTCTACTGGCACAGAATCCCATCCAGTAGAACATCCAATAAATAAAACCACTTCACAGAGGAGGTAGAGGAGTGGGCCCATATCCACTGGATCTGTCATATCATACACTGTACTATTTACATGAAATTGGCCTCATAAGCTGGAAAGGCTTAATGAAGTTACAGCTAAATCAGCAGTTCAGACAATAATTTGTAAGAATGGGGCACCATCCCCTAGGATACAGTATAGACTCTAAATCAGAGATCTCTATATGGCACTGTGTCTCCAATAGGAAGGATACATGGATTTGAGAACTAATAGGGTGAAAATAAGAATGGCCTCATTTACAGTCACTCCCAATGACCTACTCAAGAACTTTGTGTTTTACCTCCCATTACTTTGGGCTGAGCAGGGTTAGAGATCCTAGTTTTGAAGGTTTTCTCTCTTGCCAAGTGTCACGGCAGTGATTCATTAAACTATAAGCTATCTATAGTAGGGCACTTTTAACTCTTTGCTCCCATGGGACAGCAAGCAGGGATAATTGACTTTGACTAGCAGGAATAGATGGGGCTGCATTTACACAGTAGAGACAAGGAGGAATAATTGTGGAACCCAGATAATCCACTTGGGTGCCTGCTGGTATTTCTTTACCTAATGGTAACTGTGAATGAACAGAAACCCCAGACTAAGAAGAGTATGATGAACAAAGACGAAGACCAATTAGGAATGAATGCTTAGGTGGCATGACCAGGTAAGTCAACAAGATCTGTGGAGGCCATAGCTGAAAGAAAGGGGTATATGGGTAGATAGTGTAGGACAAAAGAAGTACCAAAATAGACCAAAACAGCTACAATGATAGAGACTACAGTTTTTCCCATTCATCTCCTTTCTCAATTTATCCTTAGCAAGAGAGGTTCTTAGGAATCATGGAGGAGCATTATTATGAAATGAACGATAGTTTCTAGCTGAAGCAGTTTGGGATTCACCCCTGAGTGTGTACCACCAGGCCAAGCTTTTCCTGAACTGCTCTCAGACAATGACTGAGCACAGTGGAAGTACTAGAACTGGGCTGTTCCTGACCCATTTTCGATTCCTCTAATGCAGCAGTCCTCAAACCTTTTGACACCAGGGACCAGTGCTCCAATGAGAAACTAATGCCTGACAATCTGAGATGGAGCTGAAGCAGTTATGCTAGTGATGGTGAGCGTCTGCAAATACAGATGAAGCTTCACTTGCTCTCTGCCGCTCATCTCCTACTGTGCAGCCTGGTTCCTAACAGGCCAGGGAATGGTTCTGGTCTGCAGTCTGCAGCCTGCGGGTAGGAGACTCCTGTTCTAATGGACAACTTTAGCTCAGGATACCCCGTTGCTCTGGTTGAGATTCTCAGAAGTACACTGCAGCCTGAGAGCATTCCTGCTCATTCTTCCTTCCCTGTCTGCCTCCCAGGTTCCGATCTGTATTCTGATCTGAGTCTCCCTACCTTCTCTTCCTTCCTTCCTTTTTATTCTTTAATGGCATTTTCTCTAATCTATTTCTTGTACATCTAACTCTATCTTGTTGTTTCCTTCTCACAGGACTGTAACTGACACAGAGTGTTGTTTTGTATTTTAGCAAAAGAAAATGACACCTACAACCACATAAAGTGATTACAATGACTTAAGAAAGATCCTCAATGAGAAGTTAGAATATAACTTAATCTTTAGTTTCTTATAGAACTCTTTTGGGGGTCAAGAATTGTTCTGATTTTGTTCAGTCAGCTATTTTTAAAACTCCTCCAAAAATATGTATGAATCTGAGAATAACTCTTGTCTAAGTTGAGACCAATCTAATATATACTGATTTCAGGACTGTACATATGTCTATTGAGCTGGAATGGATTGAACCTACCACTCGTATTTCAGCCCTGACTGTACATTCAACACAGAGCCTTTGCATGGTAACTCTAAGAGGAAGGCACTAATGTAGGAAATATAAAAATGTTTAAGAAGATACAACACATATGATAGTGTCACATTAGGCAACCAGGAAAATTCATGAAGTGACAGATTTCAGGTAGAAAGCTTTTCAAAGGAGGGAATAGATGGCAAGAGAAACGTTCTCTTAAGGAGGGAGTTAGAGAAGAGAGGCTTAATAAAAAGGCACCTGCTTAATACAAAAGCACTAGGATGAGTCTAGAGGAGAGCAATACCATCAAGCCAAAGTCTGGTTGCCCTTGGAGAATGGTCTCAACATATTTCTTAACATGCAGTTTAACTCCAGTATATATCCACTGTAATATATTAATTGAGAATGTCGTAAAATAAAGCTGAAGGATGTGGTTTTAGGAAGAGAATCTTAATATTTCCTCTCCCTATCCCCTTTTGGCAAGTGGCAAGGAAAAGATACCCCTGGTGGAAAATGTAGAGGAGACTTTGGGGATGTTCTTGATCTATTTCATCAAAATAATTTACCATGTTAATTATCACTAAATCATACAATCTCCTGAAAAAAATGATAGTAAACATAGCCAGAGTAACATGATGTTGAAATACCTCACTTTGGCTATGACCCTGGATGATCTGGCATCATCCTGCCATCCAATTTATTTTCCTCTCATCAATATACCCTCTCCGCTCATCAGACTGGTTTACCCACTGCTGCTGAACACACACTTCTTTCTTTCTTTTTCTTTCTTTTCTCTTTCTTCTTTCTCTTTTTCCTTTCTTTTTTTTCTTTCTCTTTTTCTTTCTTTCTTTTTCTTTCTCTCTCTCTCTCTTTCTTCTTTCTTTCTTTCTTTCTTTCTTTCTTTCTTTCTTTCTTTCTTTCTTTCTTTCTTTCTTTCCTTTTCTTTCCTCTCTCTCTCTCTCTCTCTCTCTCTCAGTGTGTATGTATAGGTGGTGGAGGGAGGGATTGTGAATCTGTTTTACCCTCTTAGAATATCCAACTTCAACTTACATAAGACAGATTAATAGGCAAAATGCCTGTTAATGCTGATTTTATTAAAATTTCTTACATGTACATGGGAGCCTTCAAAAGAAAATGAAGGACCCGCCGTGCTCCCCCACAAAATGGAAGAACCTAAATGCTTTTATAGTAGGTTGAACAAAAAGAAGAAATTGTGGAAAAGTAACTAAACTATGTGGAGAGGCTAAAGGAAGATAAGAATTATTTTAACAAGTTCTGTTTGTACAGATTTCTTTCCACCTCAATTTCCTGATTCCCTGTCTCTGGTGATAAGAATAGAATGTCTTCTTTCCTCCAGAGACAGGGAGGGCACCTTTTACATGGGAATTTTATCTCCTGCTTTCAGGAATAAAAAGAAGAGTCAGAGTGTCCTTCTTGCGTCTGCTATTTCTCAAGTGACTTTGAGTTAAAACAATATGCCAAAGTGGCATATATTGAAGTGACATGCTCTGAATTCCTTCACTTGTCTGTGGCCTTTATTTGTAGGGTCCACCTGTTCCTATTTATTTCTGCCACTCTAAGTTCTGTCCTTATTCTAGCATTTACCCTGTGGAGTCACCTCATGGGGCTCCTGCCATATGCATTACATAACTTGTTACCTTTAAAATATGCCCTCTTGTATTATAAATATTTGTTAAATGTTTTTCTTATCTCCCCAACTAGACTGCGAACTCCTTAAATACTTGACTATTTGGTAAGTATCCACAATCACAGATTTTTAAAACTGCATCATCTAGATGCTGAAACTGGTATGCCAGCTGTCAAGTCACTGCTCTAGTCACCCAATACCAAGAGTATTGGAGTTAATGAGAACGTTATAGTATAATGAAAATTGAATGCTTACTGTAGGCTATACTTGATTCTAATATCCTTAATAAAAAGTTATGACATTGGCACCACCCTTCATAGCATTCTTTTTCTCAAGTCTCCTATCTAATCCATCTAATTCTATTGGCTCTACCTTCAAGACAGAGCTGGAATCCTCCCACTTTTCACCAAATTCACTTTAAGTCATACACTTCCGTTCAAAACCTGCAATTGCCACCTACTTCGCTCAAAATAAAAGACAAAGTCCTTTATGACTTTTAAAACCCTATATGATCTTCTTCCTGCATCACTGGAACCTCATTTCCCACTACTCTTGGCTTTGCACATTGTACTCTAGCCACATTGATTGGCCTTGTTCTTCCACAAAAACATTATACACCGCAGGGGTTCAGAACGAGTCTTCTGTAGATGTGCCTCTGTGGGATGCAGATTGTTTTGAGCGAAAGGAAACTCAAGAGAAACCCCTGCTCACCTCCCACCCCTTAACTACCTTGAAGAAATTGAAATTGAAGGGGCCTTGCCAATAATATTATCAGAGATAACCTTTTTTGACTGATCTGTATGGCAGGACAAACTACTAACTACTGAACATCTGTTCTTAACATCCTGCAATGATCTTCTGAAGCCCCAAGGTGACTTACCTCTCATTCTTAGCTCAGAATGTCGCATATACCTTATTTTCCTTTCTGTCTCTGAACCATTCATGTATGTGGGGTTTCCATACTTAGGTGTGTAATTAAATTTATTGTCCCCTGTTAATGTCTCACATAGATTTAATATTAGACTCCGAAAAAAAATGGAAGCTGGTGGAGGAAAGTTTCTTCCCCACATCCACAGCACCTAGGGCCTTGGCTCTAGTTTTCTTCTGTGTAGAGCACATTCCAGCTTTACACAGCTAACTCTCCTCTTTACGCTGGCTCACCTTCTTAGTAAGTCCTACCTTGATGCTCCATTTAAT
This sequence comes from Pteropus vampyrus, assembly GCF_000151845.1. Taxonomy (NCBI): domain Eukaryota; kingdom Metazoa; phylum Chordata; class Mammalia; order Chiroptera; family Pteropodidae; genus Pteropus; species Pteropus vampyrus. The sequence continues at coordinate 2,369,364 of NW_011888800.1, read as the reverse complement.
TCTGCAACTTGCTCTTCCACCTCCTTCCTGATCCCTCTCAATCTCAATTTTTTTCCATAGCACTTACAACTTTTTAAAATACTATATATATTTTTAGCTGTACGTCTGCTCTCCCCAGCCCCCATATAAACTCCATGAGAGTTATCCTTGTTTTATTCATGGATGTATCTCAAGAGCCTAAAACAGTGTCTGGTACATTAAGACACTGAATAAATACTTGATTTAATTTGTAAGCTAGATTTTATTTCCGCAAGGCCACTGCTCTTTGGTGATGAGCCTTAACTGGCTTCTCGGCGTCCACATTACACAAAGGGCTAAAACCACAGGGAGCCTTGAAATCTCAAGGCTGGCTAGCTCCAGATTTAGATTTGGAGGACAGATTAGATATAAACTAAAAAAAAAAAACCCTAAAAGATACACTTAGTTTCTTGAGGGTGGCTAAGGAAGTAAGGGCAACTTCCTCTCCCTTTGCACGTCTACAGGTGTTTCAACTCGCAGCATACGTGACTTTTGAACATTTTGGTACCTACACAAACCCAGTGCCACGGTGCTTGGGCTTAACGACGCGGACCTTGTCTTTTCCCTGGAAGCTTCAGTGCCCTTACTTAGGTGGTTAGGCCATGCCTAAACACCATTCTTTTCTGGTCCGGGATGTCCCTGCCACAGGGACAAGGCTCCAGTGTGGCGTATCCTCCGCGGCCAGGTGTTCCACAGGCAGCCGCAGAAACCACACTGTCGGTGGGCGGACAGGACAGGCGGCGGAGCGAACACCCGGGCGAGGCCCGGCGGCACGTCAGGCTGGGCGCGGCGGCGTGACGTCACGGCTCCCGTCCGCGCCCGCCGCACGCACGCGCACTGCGCCCAGCATGAGGGTCGTGGCTCTGATCAGGTAATGCGGTGCTGGTGCCACCTTCCTCCTCCTCTGCCAGCCTCCAGTCCCTTTCTGCTCAGCGGGAGGTGCCGCTGCCGCTGGCGGCGAAAAGAGGGTGTATGTGCTGGAGCCGCGTCTCCGGGCCTTGGCGGCTCCCGCCCAAAGGAAGAGGCGGAGCCTTGGGGCTATTGCCTGGCCTGGCTGGTCCCGTCGTCTTGAGTTCGCGTTCCTCCTCTGTGCTCGTCGCCGCCCCTCCGCCCTTCTGGCCCTCAGACTTGGATTCACATTGGATTCACCTGGGGAACTTCAAAAAGCTACTGGTGTTTGGGTCTCACAGTCAAGAGCGTTGCTTTAAGTAGTCTGACGCGGCCGGGGGTCGGATTCTTAAAAACTGTAAAGGGCAGTGAAGTTTGAGAACCACTGCTTGGCTCTACTCAGCCACCCTATCCCTTTCCTTCTGGCTTTCTTCATCCTCTCCTATAGTTGCCGTCAGTCTTACCGATTGCCCTCCGGGTCCTGCCTTCCACACTAGGCTGTTTACAGCCCCACCCCTTCCCACAAAGGTCCACCTGTCCTTCCCCTGCCTCCCACGTGTGTCTGGATTGCTTATGACATGGATATGTTTTACCTTGGTGCTCAAGGACAGACATGGAATTGTACCAGTTTTATCTTAGATCCAGTTGCTGTTTCTTCGGACACTCATTAATTGCTTTTTAGATCTTATGGTAACACTCCATATTCCAAAAGGGATTTGAAATCTATAGTAATCCATCATATTTAGGTGTCTAAAGCCCTATGACAGCCAAGGACAAGCCACTTTAAAAGTTTTTTTACTCAGTCTTTAAACTCAAGCAAAAGGGAACACAATAACAAGATTAAAAAAGGAATTTAGACTAGTCGAATATTTGATGAGATTTAGATTTCTATAGAATAGCTACAGCACTGCCATGCACTTTTTTTGGTAAACCCATTGATTTCATGTTCCCATTGATTTCATGTTACTGTTGGGTGCCCTAAGTAATTGCTATTGGCTGACAGTAGTGACCTATGAAGGACTCTTGATATAACACCCGAATTCACTTCCGGAGCAACTGGAATATTCCAGTTTCTTTTATTTCAGTGCCATTTTTAGGCGACTATAATGTCAAAAAGTATCATTACTCAGTGAATTTCTTTTGTAGAGTGAATGATTAACCTTTGACCATTGTGGTCTTCATTTGATCGAGCTCGATAACAAAAAGTAGTCCAGGGAATGAGTAATTCAGATCCATGTGCAATATGCCAAAAGTTTAACCATTAAAGATACATCGACTGAAGACTCATAAATGTTGGAGGGAAGAAGAGAAGACTGTTATAATCCTTTACAATAAATATTCTGTAATGTGCATACATTACTTTTATAATAAAAAAGCAAACTACTACAAAAAGGCGATGTTGGAAATTTTTTGCTAAACTGTATGATCTAAGGCACTGTTGGAAAATTCTTGCTAAACTAAGATTTTTATAAATGTTAGGAGTCATGCTGTAAATATGAATACATAACAATACATATATATGAATATGAATGCATACACAGTACTCATGCATTTATGTACGTATACACTTGAATATGTATAGAGTTAAATACAGTGAATCTACTGTATTTGTAATCCATGTGTGTGTATGGTGATGTGTGTGTAGACTGAAATACGAGATGGGATATGTGTGTGTGTGTGTGAGGGAATAAGTAAAACCAAGATTCTTACATATCTTCAGACCATTAAGATTATTTTTCTAATACACAAAAGATTGACTTATTGAATTTTACAGTTGAATGACACCTTGAAGATTAGCTAGGCCATTCTCTAATTTTATAATGAAGCTGTAAACACAAGCACATTGAGTAATTTAGCTTAGTATCCAGAATTGGAAACAAATTCTGATTTTGGGACTTCTCACATAACATATTCTAATGTGCTTTGTGACATTCCTGGAGGTAAGACATTCAGTATTTCCCAAACTTATTTCTCCTTGAAAACCTTTGTTCTTAGAATATTTGGACAGTAATGTTTCATAGGACACAATTTGGGAACTGCTATTTTAAAGCCATATTTGAAAGTATATTTTAAAATAAGTTATAAGGCTAAGTTCTGATTGAGGATGTACCCCTTAATCTTTAATACTGTACAGAATTAGAATTGTGCAGGTATACCCTTTAATTTTTAATATTCTAAATATTCTAAAGAACTAGATCTTTTTGTCCCTTTGTCCTGTGGAAACAGAACAGTGAGGGTCAATAGGGGAAATTGTGGAATCATATTTATGAGAATATCAGAATCTGAGGAAAGAGACTGTGATGAATAACTTCTCTTTGCTCCCCACATTCTCTCTCCCCTTGAGAAGTTCTGGAATGATAGTCATTACTGATCAGAATGTAATAGAGACAGACAAATGTTGGGAAATAAGGCAAAAAGGCCTGCCTCTAAGATAAAAAGTCTCTCTTAGTTTCTTGGGCTTTGCATAAGGCCTCTAGGATAAAAAGTCTCTTCGTTTCTTGGGCTAAGAATAGTTCTAAACATTGCCTGGGTGTACATTTGAAGATCTTAAGCAAAGATTGGAAGGAAATGAAACCAGGTGGAAAACAAAGTGAAGAGAGGCAATAATGAAAGAAAAGAAGAAACAGGTGTAGTGAGAAATGGTATGAAACCAAAATAGCATGGAGGTCGCCATTCAGCCTCGTTATAGATGCAGTACCACTTGTCTTGACTAAGGGATTTGCCTCTACCTGAGTTAGATTTGCTATCAGAATTTAGAAGTTCTTTTCAACCTGTTAATTTGATTTGTGCTCAAGCCTTATCCTGCCATCATACAGTGATGACTAAAAGATGAAGTACTGATAACACTGATGTTTATCAGTGTAATTCAGCATTTTGCTTTCTATCTCTATGGAATTTGAACCCACCAAATATGTCATACTTTGTTATTAGATTGGATCTCAGATCTTTAATTTGATCCTTTAATTGGTGATGGAGGCCAGTTGTTAGATTTCATACAGTGGAACAGGATAGATTTTTTTTTTTTTCTTTTACTTTTTCATGGAGAATTTCATTTAAGGAGTATATATAATAAGTTTCTAGCTGGAATATAAGCAAATCATTTAGTCTGCAAAGCACTTTATATATTAAGTAAAGCTACAATCACAAACCAAAGAGTTATATTTTGTTTAGAATAGTATTTGTTATAATGATATAATTTCATAAGCTCTTATGAGTAACAACCTTAGACATTCAGATCAGTTTGCTCAGTTTGCTTATACTGTGAAAATTACCTGTGGCTTATTTGCATTCTAATTATAAGGTAGTCCCTCAAATATTCTGTAAAGGCGAATACATAATGTGTTCTATTTTGATATCTAGTGATTCTATGTTGACTAATGGTCAGTAACCTGATATTTATTTCTTTACTATTTTTTAGTGGTGGGAAAGACAGCTGTTATAATATGATGCAGTGCATTGCTGCTGGGCATCAGATTGTGGCTCTAGCAAATCTGAGACCAGCTGAAAACCAAGGTAAGTGTATACCTTTACTGGAAGTTCTGTAAATGACTGAAACTCCAACTTCATAATTACATTCTATTATATACAGTATGCAAAAACAAAAAAAGGAACTACTATATCTTTAGCACCTGTTAGATTCTAAGTTCTGTGGTAAGTATTTTCCATGACATATCCTTTAATCCTCATAAGAACATCTATAGAGTTTTATTAGACAGGGATCCTGAGGCTCAGAGTTTTATAAATTTGTCCAAGTTAAAATATCTACAGCAAACTTGCAGAGCTGAGACTTGAACCCTTGTACTTCAGAGTGTACTGTCATTCCACCTCAACACATTTCCGATTGTTGGAGGCAATATACAGGTAAATAAGATATAGCCTCTAGGAGCTTAGGAGGTAAGATGTATATTGATATTTGATATATCATATTTATCATTGGTAAATGATAATGTATGAATTTTATTATTAAAAGATCCAAGTTAGCCATCTTATATGTAAGCTAAATTTGAGACTTGAGAAAGGCATAAAGTAATTTCTACTTTTTATTTGTCTTTGGTAGCAAGAACATCCATAAATAATCCACAGACCTCATTTTAGCTATTTTTGTCAGATTTCTCCTTAGTGAAATTTTCCCATTTCGAATTTTTTCCATATCTGTGTCTAATTTTCTTCCTTAAATAAGGACATCAGTCATATTGGATTAAGGGTCCACCTTGATGACCTCATCTTAACTAATTACGTCTGCAGTGAGCCTATATCCAAATAAGGTCACATTTTGAGATACTGGATATTAGAACTTCAGAATAAGAATTTGGGAGGGATACCTTAAGCCTTCAACAGTATTTTTTTTTTTTTAAATTGAGATATAATTGACATATACCATTATATTAGTTTTAGGTATACAACATATTGATTTGGTATATGTATATATTGTGAAATGATCACAAGTCTAGTTAATATCCATCACCACACATAGTTACAATTTTTTCCCAATTAGAACTTTTTAAAAAAAGAAAAAGATATACCAATTTGCTTTTTAGACTCTTTTATATAACTATATATATTATATATATATATGTCCATATATACATATAACTATAGATACTAACTGCTAAAATGTAATAAGAGAAGAACACTCGTGGAAGTTAATTTGTTACCACATGGCTCTTCTAGTAAAATCTTTTTAGTATTTTAGGATCCCCTTTATTCAACATCTTTCAAGACTCCATGCTTTTGCTCTACTGTTTTTTTGGGGTAAATTAAAAAGAGTCGTGTATATAAAAACACGAATCATAGTTCCTGGCATGAAGTAGGCAGTTAGTAAATGTAGTTGAATCTGAAGCTAGCTCTAAATCAATCAATCAATCAATCAATCAATCAATCACTCCCTTCTTCTTGCCCTTCCTTCCTCTCTCCCTTCCTTCCTCCTTTCTTTCCTTCTTTCCTTCCTCCTTTCCTTCCATTCCTTCCTTCCTCCCTCCCTCATTTTACAGTTGTTTTCTATTTATTTTGTTTTTGCTTTTAATCTCCAAATAGATTGCTTGTAAGCTTCTTGAGAAAAGAGATCATGTCTTCTATGTTCCTTTAATTGCTCTTCAGCACTTGAGATAGCTCTGCATTTTATAGGCATTCACTCAGTTTATTGGTGGACAGATGAATAATGAACTAACTAGAATTAGCCCTGGAATAGCCATCAGTTATTTCAGTCAAGTATTTGAATTTTTTCCTTCTATGATTAAGATCCAAATAATGCTGAAAGTAAAGTGGGACGATGGAGATTAGAACTATTTTATAGGAAGAACTAGAACAGGTTCTATAGAGGGTCAGGTAAACAAACACTCCAGGATTTTGCACTGGGATTCAGATGGTGAATAACAATAGCTTTTTAGAATTGAGTTGTTTTGAAAATAACCTCCTATTTCTGGACTTTAAATAATAAACAGAAAACTCTGACTAAGGGTGAGTGGGAACTATACTGTAACTTCTATATTGTAGAAGAAAAAGCAGAATTTTTTTGCAGGCTTATGTTCTATGACCAAAGTAAAGAAATTTCTTTATCCCTTGTGGTCAGTCAAGCAAGTGGGTTTTTTAAACTTTCTATCTTGAGAGCTTTGGTATTTAAAAAGCAGATGTTTATGTGATATATAATACATACTTGATATAATATAATCAAAACTTCCCTCCATGGAGCTTCTGTCTTGTCTTCAGTTTTTCTATGTGAATTATTATATTTACTTTGTACTGAATCATTACAGTATAATGTTCCATGTGTTAATGGCAGGGTGTTTATGATGACAAATAAAGTATATCTTTATACCCCCCAATGGAATGGAGACATTTATTTAGGGTATTGTTAGTGAGAAAAAATTTTAATAGTAAATAGAATTGGAATGTTTTGAAATAAAAGCTGGAAACAATCAGCTGAAACGATAGTAATTGTAGAAAAAGAGAATAGATGGCTATGGATTGGGAAATGGAGATGGTTTAGCTAATGTTGATTTAAAGTCAGCAGGAAATTGGTGATTATTGAATGATTCATTGATTAACTTCTTTTCCGTTGTAAAAGAAACCTTAATGAGAAATGACTGGTCGAGATGACTCCAGTATAGAGTAAAGTTGGTTACAGCGAATTCATGGCACTGCGTTTTCAATGGGTAGTCTGGAAAGGAATTTATCCCCATCAATGGGGATAATGTGAAGTTGTCATAAAATTTATAAAACCATCTCTTTAAATTTGTAGTAGGAAATTTTGTGGCATGTTAATTGAGGTGCTTCAGGCAACAGTGGAGCCTTTTGGTTTTATTTGATCACATACCATTATTACTATGTAGCTTCCCTTAATAAAAGTTACATTGTGGTTAGGACTAAATGGAGCCTTAAAGGAAAATTGTCTTCTAGGTATTTAAAGTCGGTAAAATGTTTTAATTATTATGCAAACATCAGGATGTTTCTTGCTAAGAAGCTCAGAGTTCTTTAGATATAGTAATTTGATTGTATCAGTATTTTTTAAAATTAATGCATTTAAAGGTTCAGTTTAAGTTTGAAAGGAAGGTAGGCTGAAAAATTTTTAGATAACTTTAACTGTATCTCTACTTCCTACTGGGACCAGAAGTAGACGGATTTTTAAAAATAATGTCAGTACATGGAAGCCAATCTGGTGTGTAGGTCCAGAAAACTAGAGTGCCAAAATGCAATGGCATATGGTTGATGGTTTTGATTATTTAAGGGACCTTTCCTTACAATATCATTTTTTATGCCTTTTGACGGATACTTTGACATTCAGAGGAAAGCCTGGACCTGCTTGGCGTATGTGCATACATATACACACATTTGCATATATGTCAAACAAATTGTTTTGTAACCTTTTTTTTAAACTTAATATGTTATGAACATCTTCCATGTCATGTTATTCTACGATAGCATTTCCTAGATATCTTCTTGGAACACAAATAACACATGAAATGTAAGTGTTCTGTGGATAGATAAATTTGAGAGATAATTCATACTGTCCTCCTTATTGGAGCACCTTAAACACACTAGCCTCGGAAGAATTACAGCAAAGGCACATATTTAACATGGTTTATTCCTCAACTTTTTATAAACTAATTTGACCATGGAATCCTTTTTTTATCCACCTTTGAGTATCTCATGGGATTTCTATTCTGCAGAATATACTTTAAAAAATGCTCTTCAAGTTATATTAATGGTTACACAGTATTTCAGAATATACCATAAGTTCTAATCTATTACAAGTAATGCTGTGATAAATATCTTTGCAAATAATCTTTATGTATATTCATTATTTTTTCTAAAAAATAAAATTATGAGATCACAAAGGCCATTCCAATATATTTCTAAGATCATTTGCATCACCAAAAAGTCTGATGTGATTCATCTGTTTTGAATCTTTTACCCATATCGATATTTGTGGAATCTTGTGACACCAGTGTTTGTGTTGCTAACTAGCTTAAGTTATGTTTCTATACACTTGTGTAAGTGCTTTAATACTATTGAATTTACTTGTGTATATGTTTTGTTGAAGTACTGAATAAAATATAGCATCTAAATTTTTTTCTTAAAAACATTTGTTACTTATTAACTAAATTGATATTTAAGAAAGGTTTTCTGCTACAACTCTAGATGACTTCGTGAATAACCTTGAATTATTTGAAAAAACATATGTTATAAAATCTTTAATTGAATGGTTAAAATTCATTGGAGAGAATTCTCTTTAAATATCTAGTGTATATAGTTTTAAAATTTTATATATAATAGTATTTGTAATTAGCAGTAGAAATGACTAGAGCTGATGTTAACTGGATGCAACTAAGGACAAATATTTTATTTTACTTCATGAATACCGAGAAAGATAGTATAGTTTTTAAGTTATGTGTTAACTACTCTGCAAGCAGTAAAACCTAGATAAACTTTTAAATCTGCTTTCTTTTTCACTCTGTTTTACTGATTATTCCCACTTTAATTGTTACAGTGGGGTCAGATGAACTGGATAGCTACATGTATCAGACAGTGGGTCATCATGCCATTGATTTGTATGCAGAAGCAATGGCTCTTCCCCTCTATCGCCGCACCATAAGAGGAAGGAGCGTGGATACAGGACGAGTGTACACCAAATGTGAAGGGGATGAAGTTGAAGATCTCTATGAGCTTTTGAAACTTGTTAAGGTATGCAGAGTAACCAATTACATTTACTGAATTTAATGTGTAATTTAGAAAATTATATTTACTGAATTATTTAATAATAAATAATTTACAATGGTTAGTTGTAATAGTTTCTATCTAAAATGATAAAATGGATATTTTATCATTTTAGATAGAAAAAAATTGTTACTATACCTTTTAATTAAAGAGTATTTAACTTTTTAAAGAGTGTATAACTTTTGATATAGTTTGGTACCCAGGATTGTCAAATGATATTTAACTAAGTTTTTTTTCTTAGAATTTTGGAGCTGATAACCTTTCAATCATTTTTTTAACAAATATTTTTTGAATACATTGGTATATAGTTATAGGAACTAGGGAATAGGACAATGAACAGGTCAGACAAAGTCCTGTTCTACTGGAGCTCACTTTCCATTGGAAAGAGAGACAATAAAAATAAATAAACAAACAAACAAGTAAATAAATTCGTTCTGGTGAAGAGTGCTATGAAGAAGAATGAAGCAGTGTCAAGATTATTAGAGTGATGATGAGGAATGGTAAAGCAAGACCTTTTTGATATGATGAAGTTTAAATAGACCTGAAGAAAGTGGGAAACTGGGCCTTGTTTAAATCTTGTAGAAGAGGTATAAATTAAATACTTAAGTCTCTGTATATTAGAGTTAGGCAGCCATTGTATATTCATTGTTAATTTCTCCAGACAGAAAACTTAGAAAAATGTGGGGCTCCTTTTTCTAGTAGATACTATACTCAGTACATGTTAATTAATGGAGATTATTTTATATTAAGCAGTTATATTCTTACTGATAGCAAACTGTTTGAATACAATTCTCACTGATAGCAGACTGTTTGAATACAATTCAGTAGTCTTCCTAAGTATGAATTTTATCCAATCAGCTATAGTCAATTCATATAAGACATATTGAATGAAATAAAGAATTTAAGCCAATATTTCTTGGAAGTCTTAACAATTTTTTCACAAAGGAAAGTAAGATTTCTGTCCCTTCTTCTGCCAAGGGACATTGCATTTCATTTTCTCATTCTTCAGAGAAGTTCAGCTTTTCAGAAGTTAGTCATGAACCTGCGTCATGTAAATTTTCTAGTCCCAAATAGCTACTTCAATGCTATAATTTAAATTTGATGCTGATCAAAGCTTCATATCAAGTAGGGATTTTGATTCAAAAAGTATACGGAGCATTTAAATTCCTTTGAAGTTTGCTTTATTAAAATATTTCTTATTTTTTATGTCTGAACATGTTCATTTTTATTTATCCTTTAAAAAAGAAACTAAAAGAAGAAATACTTAGAACAGTTCCATAATTTAATTTACTGGTTAGTTCTGGATAGCATAAGAAGTAGGTACTTCTCAAAGGAAATCACAGGGACCTGTTTTTTGGGGTTTTTTTTCCCCCTTTGGGAAGATACATGCTAAGCACAACTATTTTGATTATCAAACAAGGGGAAAGGCATAAGAGTTCCACTTTTAATAGTCTTCTCTCCGTATAGGCAATTAAGATCTTGACTATGTGCAGTCTGAGATAGAAAGTACTAAGTGCAAATTCTGCATTTTCAAAATTTCTTTTTCAGATTATAAAGAAATAGACTATTAAGTTTTAGCATAAATTGGCTTTACAAAATGATGGGATTCACACTAGGAGTAACTGGATTTTAAAAAAATCTCTGGTAACTGATAACTTTGGAGGAGCTATATGATAACAGCCTTCCAACAAAGGGAAAGATAATAAATTACTAATCAGTTTAATTAAAAATGATCAGATTAGTAGTAATTAAGAAGAAATTTCCCTTTCGATCATGCTGTATTTGGAGAAATGGATGCTTTGCCATTATCTTTATATAACCGTCAGTTATGACATAAACTAATGCTAATGTTAAATCTTGACAACTTCTGCTTTGGAAGTTTGTACATGATAATTATAACTATAGTTGAAAGAGATGTTATCAAGTTGTCTAGGACTAAATAGTTCCTTCTTTTCCTGTGTAGAAATACTAATTTTACTTTGAGATATTTTAAGGGCATAAATATCTGAAATATATTGTTTTTATGGAAAAGATTGTATAACCACGCTTTTATAGTCAAATCCATTTGTGATACAGTGGTGAAAAGATTCCAATAGAGGTCTCACAAATTCTAATGAGTAATTGAGTAATTATGGAAAAAAACGAGTCTAGAAGAGCTATAATTCTTCAAGTTTTCACTTGTTCTAAGAAAAATATGGAACTGCTTTTTTTCATCCTTTGAATATTAATAGAGCATTGAATGCATTTAGATTCATTTTTATTTTAAACATTTATTTATAACATGTTTCAATTTTGTGGCTTTCACATGTAAGTCAGTCTTATGTTTTTGTAACTTTTTTCTCCATATTAGAGCTAATTTTTTAGTAGAAGATGTTCCTTTTTGTAAAGAATTTAATTGGCTAATTATGGAAAAGAAGTAGGAAACATTTGGAGGAATTTACAGTTAAAAGTTTACTAACTTTTATAGAAGTTATGAAAACTAATAGAACTGTAATAAGCCTTTATGTTTCATAGATCAGGTGGTTATGACATAGATATATCCCAAGCTGTTTGTAAAATACCTGGTTTTCATATACCTAGATTTTATTCATTAGATTTTTTTTAATATTAAAATGTCACGTCAGTTCTCATCAGGAGTAATTTAGCATATAACCTGTATTCTTGAAAATATAATAATTTTCAAATTCTGTGTGTGTTTTTAAGTCACATAAACAATGTAGTAAATACCTATAAACACCATATCTCTATAGAGAATATATTTAAGGATTAGTATATTCTTTCTTCCTCCACTGGCTTGGAGCCACTTTTTACTGGATATGATATCTTACTCTTTCTTGATTTATTCCCTTATTTCAGTGGAGTCTATCTTTAAGAACTTCCTTAGAGAAGGAACTTTCAAATCCTTACATTTTGAAAATGTTCCTATTCTGCCCTCATATTTGATTGGTACATTGGTTGAATTTAAAATTTTAGATGGAAAGTCTTTCTTCCCGAAATCATTGACGATATTGCTTCATGGCCTTCTAGAATTTTGCTGATGAGAAAGTTTGATGTTGATGTGACATTTGTTCCTTTTTAGCTGATTTGTTTTTCCTCTCTGTTAACTTGTATGATTGTATTATGCTTGATATACTAAAATATCATAACAATATATTGGACATTGAAATTGCTACCCCAGCATCCCTTCTGCATCTTCCTATTGAGTAGCAGCATATTCTTGTCCTCTTTCCCTTAATGTTGGTTCAGGGATGACGTTAATCCAAGTGACCCACTCACAACCTGCCATTCTCTTGATCATTGTGATTGGATCAGGAGTGGTTTTGTTAACCTACGTTGTACCAAATAGAATGAAGCTGAAGCTGCAGATGATGGATAGTTGGCTGGTTGGCAGAAGATAAGCTCTTTCTCCTGTAAAGAGGATTGTGTAAATGGGAAGCCTAGAATTGCTATGACCTTTTTTTTTGTGGGAAGAAAACCCGATGTCAAATCTGACCAAAATATGGCAGAGCTAATAGAACTGCAGTGGGAGGATGGCTCTGGCAAATGCTCTCCCATTATTTGTTTGATAATTTGCTCCCTTCGACTTTCTCTAGTCCCTTTTTCTGGAACTCTCACTGTTCAGATGTTATACCTCCTAGAATGAAACTTCACTTCTTTTTTCTCACATATTTTATTTAGCAATCATATTTTTAATAGCCAAGAACTTTACTTGTTTATGAATTGGTCCTTTTTCATAACAACCTGTTTCTCTTTCTATGGTATAGCATCACTACAGCCTTAAAATAAAGATTAGAGATTTTAAACATTATCTTTCATTCCCTAAAATGTTAATGTTTTCTTTGTGGTCTTTTTTTCTAATGTTTATGTTCTCTTTCATGTTGTAGGCTTTTCTTAAATGTATTGTTGTTGACTGTGAATACTTTCGACTTTAGAAATTTTCCAACCTCATATCTTAAACTTCTTATACCTGGAGTTCAGGATAATATAGCCGAGTTTGGATCCTTTCTTGGCTTTCTTCTTTTTCATGAAAATAGTAGGTTATAACTTCCTGTGTTGATTTATCAGCTATCATTCTCTCTTCATCTGCTTTCTTACTCAAGAAATTAAAATCTTCTTTCCATTTTTGTCACCCCTCTGTTCTCTGTTTTTTGAGGGATATATATTTGTTTTAATTTTAATGGACTCTCTCGATCTAGAGATCTGTGTTAATTTTATTCTAATGTAATTAATTTAATATTCTTCCTTAAGTTGAATATTCAGTTTTGGTCTTCCTTTTCTAATCTTTGGTACTTTTCTTTCCTCATATTCTTTTTCTCATTAGGTATCTTGGTGTTGATAACTATGAATTCCTTATAAATAAATGACTGACTTTTTAAACCATTTTAACTTAATATTTTTACTTAATATTTTTAGTAAACATCAATTGCCACTTTACTGTTCGTATTGGTTAGAATTAATTCTTTTGATTACTTGGAACAGAAAGTCATATTCAAACTGATTTAAATAAAAAGAGGATTTCTTAACAATAACCTAAAGATAAGTTTGGCTTCAAGTAGACTAGATACAGGACACAAATTATATAATCAAAGCCCCCTACCCCCATTTCCTCATTTCTATCTCTTGCTTCTACTTTCTGTTGATTCTATTCTCAATTAGGAACATTGTAGTTAGAAGGCAGCTGCCAGTTACATTCTTTGTGGTTCAATCTAGTAGGAAAAGTTCCCATCTCCTTAAATAGGTCCAAGGAAAATCTAGTTAATGTTCTATTGTTACTCAGTGTCCTGACTTGTATCATCCATTAGCCAGTCATTCTTGGGAGAAGATGATTTTATTTGATTGAGCAGGCCTAGATCATATACCGTTCCCAGAGCAGGAGATGGAGTATCTTGGTTCTTTGGAAACAACAGACAGAACTCACTATGCGAAGGGTAAATTTCCAACTATAAAGCAGGCTGTTGCTAGTATAAGGGTGAACTGTGAGATGGGGGCAAAGAGCTGTAAGTTTCCTGAAAATAAATGGTTTTAAACTGCTTATAAACTAGAGAACCATCCTAAATGGTTCATTTTCTAATATCTCCCCCTTCCCTCCCTCTCCTTCTTCCTTCGTACCTATTTTCAAAAATAGTTGACCATTGGGGCCACAACAGTAAGCTTATACTCCAGGACCTTTATATTCAGTTGCTTATGATTTCTCCACCCTGATATCATATAGGCATGGTAAACTCAACAAGTTCAAAATGTATTCATTATTTTTTCTGCACAAACTTGCTTCATTTCCTGTTTTCCCCTCTTAGTTAATAACATCGTCATTTATCCCACCACCTAAGTCTGTCTTGGGTCTCACTACCAGACTTACACTTTTCGTCAGTTCCCTCCCACCCAAACCACCACCACCATCAGATCTCTAGGCCATGTCGATATTTCTATGACTGCTGAAATCTGATCCTTTGACTTCATTCTCATGGTTACTGGTTTTTCATCTGTACTATGCAGAAGTCTCCTAACTATTCAACTTGCCCTCATTATTGCCCTAAGCTCCATCTATTCCTTCTACCATATTGTTGTCAGCTAATCTATATACATGCTTAAATAACCCACTATCAAGATAAAGTCCAAACACATTAACCTGACACAAAAGACACTTTAAGAAGAGGCCTTTGCAATCGTACCACTCTGATCCTGACATTCCTACACAAGCTTCTGGGTTCAAGTTATAATGAACTAATTATATTTCTAGGGTATTGCTTTTTCATACCCGAGTCTTTGCCTAAGCTTTTCTCTATCCTTATCTTTCGTTTTCTTGAAGAACCCTTTCTTAATTTGTACCCTTCTATGAAATCAGCTCTAATTTACCTTCTTGTCTCTTCTGTGGCATCTCGTTTATACCTCTACTGTGCTTCTCAGGACACTAATAGGATTGTTTATGTGGCCGTCTCTTGCTAGATTGTGAGGCACTCCTAGACATGCTCAGTGCTCTTTATTTTTATATCTCTGGTGTCCAGCAGTGTTCCTGGCAGATGGCTGGCTTTTAAAGTATTGTTGAATAAATTAGTCCAAAATTTAACAAATTATTTTTCATATAATAATTTATCTATTGCAGAGGAGCCACAATGCTGTTACAAAATATGATGTAAAACTATTGGTAAATTCATTTTATTTTTGTTTTTCCATTTAGAAGCTTAAGTGGAATGGGCATCATAGTGAAACTTTTCAAAATAAAGTATCCAATCAGATTTGGCACTGTAACCACTAAGTATACCAAGAATAATTTCTAGCTGCAGAAAATTTTATAAAAGTACCGAACAGATACTTTTTCAAATCATTTTTGGTATCAGCATGTTGGAAAACCTGCTTATGATGTTGGAAAACTACTTTGTAGATCTCTTTTCACTTTGGATCTAGGGGAAACAAATCCTAGATCATTGGGTGGCTTGACACAAATCCAAATGGTTTGGAGTGGGAGGAACATATAAGATGGCCTTAAGATTTTCGGAGGACCCAGACATAGTGCTAATTAAACAGGCACATTGCCCTGTACAGATTGCTCCTGGCTCTTCAGCATTGCACAGCTTGCTTCAAGCCCTGTCACTTCCAAAGATTTTGGACATTAAACCTGGTCCCTTGGCATAAGAAATGCTTTTCTAGTATTGATTCTGGGCTCCAAACAGGAAGGGTGGGAATTAGCACAGACCAGTGTCATTTTGACTCTCAGGTGTGGCTGTATCGAGGCTCTGCCATCTCTGGCCCTTGCAGATAATAAAGTCAAGCATGCATGAGAAAGCACATGATGGAAGATCTATCTGAAAATAAAATGTTGGATCACATTTGTCAATTATTACAGTTTGTAAACTTATCACAAGTCTAGAGTCCATCTATAGATTACCCCTAAAGCCTAGAAAATCCCTCATTCTAGCAAAATTATCATTGTCTTTTCAACCTTGAACTTTCTCCACTTGACATCAATGATTCTGCATGTATATTACATATGCACATATATACTCTTTCGTTTTATCTTGTGCCTGATTCAGTGCCTCTGTAAATTCACCAATTGACTTTTATGTCCTTGTAGTCCTTCTACGAACTATAGATTTCTATCTTATCATTTACTCTATATATTTTAAAGTGTATTGAGTATGTTTGACTTGTGTTTCAAATTTCTTTCCTTATGCTTTTCAGTCTTTGGCATCTGTGTCCTATTGACTTTATTTTCTTTTTTCCTGGCTACACTACCAGTATTTTTCAGAAACCTTCTAATAGATGTCTACTTCTGGAGTTGTGTTGTCTAAGATCCTAGATGTACATTTCTGTCCTGTAGTCTTTTCCTTCATTTTTAGATCTGTAGCTTACTTTGTCTTTGTTATATTCTCTTTTAAATGACATTAATTGTCAAGAACACATTACCAAGATTTATAAGTATGAATTACTTTTTCATTATTGTTGTCTTTATATTTTATTGTTGCACAAGATGTTATTGGTGGCCACATAACAGTATGATAGATCTTGATCTTTTTATACTGACTTTCCCTTTTAAATTTGGAATGTCTTTATTACATAAATTTATAGTGCCTAAATCATAAAATAGCCATAAAAAAACAATGATACCATCAATAAATATTTAGAGTTTTTTATTATTATTATTATTATTATTATTGCTAAGATGATTCAATAGGGGCTTGTTCTGTGACATGCTGATATGAGAAAAAAATGAGTGAATCAAAAAGATGTTTAGTTGATCTTGACTTTTACTGTTAACTTTAACATATACTACTGACATTTAGAGACTTTTCCTATGTCTTTCATTCTGCAAATATTAACTGGATGCTTATAATGTACCAGTACAATGGAGTAAAAAGATAAATATGAGACAGTCTCTGCCTTCACAGACCCTGAGATGGTAAGACACATAAGCAAAGAAACTGACTCACAGTTAAGTTGCCATTAGTGTGTGCAGTTAAGGGGCAAGTAGGATTCAGAGGAGAAAAACGTTTCCCATGTTAGGGGATCAGGAGAGGCATTATGGGGGAAATTAAATTTGATATCCTTGAAGGTTGTTTCAATTTTGAGAGAGACAGATATGGGATAATAGCTAAGAGAATGTTGCAAATTAAGGGCATGACTTAGCCAACATCATGGAAGCAGGAAATCATGAGATGTATTAGGAAATAGTGAGTGGTTCAGTTTGGCTAGAGCTCACAGTTTAAAGAGTAGTGGGAAATAAGTCTGGAAAAGTTGATTGAAGCCAAAAAAGAAAGTGTCTTAAATTTTAGGCCAAGGATTATTTCAAAGGAAGTATTTTCCAAACTCAGTTTAATGAGTCATGACCAACTTTTTTTTAAAATAAAAGAGATTTGAATAAAATAGAAAATATCAAAATGCAATAAGGTTAATTATTATTTTGTGAAACATGTATGTATATACATGTTATTTGTATGTTAGGCTGTTGCATTATACACACACACACATATATATATATATAATTTCTTGATGTTAAACAAATTGTTATGGTCAAACAAATTTGAAAGTCACTATCTTGAAGGATTTCGCAAAAGGAATGACATAGAATTGTACAATTGGAGGAAAATTCAAGATTATTAGGTTGGACCACTATAATGCAAGAAATGGATTAGGGGAGTGGAACTCTGGACCTGAGGAGTTCTAATTGAAAACTGAGATACTAGGCTAGCCGAAAGATTCTGAGGAGCAGAACTGGGGGAATAGCTGTGAGAAAGGTCCTTGAGAGAAGACATTGAAGAGGCGGCTTGATAGGGCTTGATGATGATATTTAAATAAAAAGTGACTGGCAGTCTATGTAAGGTATCTTGTAAACTGACAGTTCCATGGCTAATTTATTCAGCTTTCACTGGGTAATATTCAGAGTGAATTATAATAGCTATATATTACAAATATTGTCTCCTAAATTTTATAGCACCTTATTTTTGTCGTCTCTTTAATCTGGTATAGGATAGTAAAGAAGATGCTTCTTATCATTTAATCAAAATTAACTCAATAAATGTTAGTTTTGTTGGTCTTTTTAATTGAACATTTAACATTTTCTTTATAGTTATATGTAGTACCCATCAACTAACATATTTCATTCTATTTCTTGACTAAATAAAACACTTTGCGTGGATTCACAGAAGGAAACAAAATGTATGATATTAGTACATTTAACATAATAATGCATGCTGGTGGGATTCTAATTATCATAGTAATTATATTGAAAAATTACTGGTAATCAAGCAAATTATAACGTTTTATAACTTTATTGATATATAATTGACATGTAGCATTGTATAAGTTTAAGGTGTGGAACGTTAGACTTGATATATATCACAAAAATGATTACTACCATAGCATTAATTAGCACTTCCATCCCACTACTTACTTAACATTTCTTTTTTTATGGTGAAAACATTTAAGATATTCTCTCTTAGCAACTTTCAAGTTTATAGTAATACAGTATTATTAATCATAATCACCATGCTATACATCAGATTCCCAGAACCTGTTAATCTTAAAACTGAAAGTTTGTATCTTTTAACTAACATCTCCCCATTTCCCCCACCTTAGGACCCTCCACCTCACCAGTCTACTGTTTCCGTGTATTTGATTTTTTTTAGATTCTACATATAAGTGATATACAGTATTTGTCTTTCTCTGTTTGACTTAGTTTCCTTAGCATAATGCCCTCAAGTTTCCTTTAAGTTGTCACAAACACCAGGATTTCCTTCTTTCTCATGGCTTAATGCTAATATTTCATTGTATATATATCTTTATTCATTCACTCATTTATGAATTAAGCTGTTTCCATATCTCGGCTATTGTGAATAATGCTGCAATGAACGTGGGGTGCAGATAACTCTTTGAAATCCTGTTTTCATTTCCCTTAGATACATACCTAGAAGTGGGATTGCTGATTCGTATACTTGTTCTATTTTTAGTTTTTTGACGAACCTCCATACCGTTTTCCATAGTAGCTGTACCAGTTTACATCCCCATCAACAGTGTACAAGTGCTTCCTTTTTTCCACACCTTCGACACTTGTTATCTGTTGTCTTTGATGAGAGCCATTCTAACAGGTGTGAGGCAATATCTCATTGTAGTTTTGATTGGCATTTACCTGATAATTAGTGATGTTGAGCACCTTTTCATATACCTGTTGACCATTTGCATGTTTTCTTTGGGAAAATGTCTATTCAGTTTCTCTGTCCATTTTTAACTTGGGCTGTTTGATTTTTTGCTATTGAGTTGTATGAGTTCTTTATATATTTTAGATATTAACCTATTATAAGATATATGATTTGCAAATATTTTCTCTTATTTGTTTGGTTGCCTTTTCATTTTGCCAATGGTGCCCTTTGATGTGTAGGAGCTTTTTCGTTTGATGTAGTTCCACTTATTTATAATATATAATGTCTTAATAGGTTCTGTAGGCTTTTGGGTATCGTTTCAGAGTGAACATGGCTTCAGAACTGTAAATTAATTGACTCTTCATACTCTTCTTAGAGTTTTTCCCTAGTCTTTCACTCTCTATAATTTATCCTGCACACTCCTGCCAGGGAAGTCTTTCTCAAGTGCAGAGTCAATCACATTTGTCTCTTTATCATAAATTTTTGTTGTGTATCATGAATTTGTTAGGTGCTCTATAATATGACTTCAGCTTATCTTTTGTCTTTTCCTACCCAGTATTTCCTTACGTGGAACTTATATTCTACTCTAAACTAGACTATTGTTCCCCACGTAGTCCATGTCTTTCCTGCATAGTGCTGTATTTTAGTTAGAAATAACCTTCCTCTCCAATTCCTGTGGCATCTTTTTTTATTTCTGCTTTGATATCCCCCCACCGAATGTAGTAACTTCCTTCTGGAACCTTCATAAAACATTATATCTCTCTTATAGTACTTATCTATTTTGATAAACAGAATTACTGGCTTTTTGTTTTTGTTTTATTTTATATTGTGGGTTTTTCTTTAAAGAGTATAAGTACCTTGAGGGGCAGGGATTGTATTTTATTCTTTTTTATTTCTTATGGGACTCTCTGCAACCCTTGTACTATACAGGCATCATGTTCAAATATTCTCCTCTGGAGTTCACTTATTACATCTATAAAATGTGGATATTTCTTCTTTGTTGTCTTATCTGTTTTGAGAATAACTTGAAAAATATCTGAGAGCCTCTTTAGGTTTCTACAATGAAAGATGCTATATAAATTAGTTGGTTTTTTTTTCCTTAGTCTGTCCACTTCATGTCAGTCTGTTTTCTTTTTCCTTTAGTCCCTTGCTTCCAAAATAATCCAGTAAACCTGAATAAAGTCAATTTTTTTATTACATACAAAATTACACTAGTGTATTATTATATAGTAGCTGCCAGTTGGCACTGAGATGACTAAGTCCTCTTGACTTTTTTAGTATGTTAAGGGAGAGAAGAAAAAAATGGTAATTGTTCGAATTGTGAAAGAGACTTTAATGGGGGCAAATTTATATTGTATATTGAATTGAATTTATCTTTGAACACTTGTTGCCTATAATTTTCGGCCCTCCCATATGTTTTTTAGACTCTTTTAGTCAGATAATTCAGCCTTCCAAGAGATGTGGAATTAATGTTTTCTACCTAATTTCCTACATGGGTAAACTGAGGCATTGGTTGTTTCAAAAGAACATAAAGAAGTGAACTCAATGGCAATAAAGATTCTTATTAATATATGCTTTCTTTCCATTAAAAAAATATTTTGGCATGTTCTTTTAGGTTTTTACTCTATGCTTATCTTTAAAATCAAAGCAGTATATTTTGTATTAACTCATTTGTAAAAAGCCTCAAGCGGTGACTTTCACTGAAAGTTACATGAACTGAGTTTAGAGAATTTAGATTTTGAAAGAGTACGTGAAAAATTACGAAATTTTAAAAACGGCTCTTTGAATGTCCGGAAGGAGTAGAATGGGGCTATTATGTGCACCCTTGTATGTAAGAACAATAACCTCTCACCACCAGCAGAATTATACCACACTTATTCATAGAATCTACAGTGCTGGGCCTTGTGGGTACTTTGTGTACTTGCACACAGCGAGTATTCAGTAAGCTGTTAAGTTAAGCCTATCTAACCTTGACAAAATTCTGCTAATATTGATCCTTGTAGATTTCTATTGATAATATAGATCCTTGTAGATGTAAAAATAAATTGACAAATCAGAAGAGGCAGCAACTATTTATTAGATACTCATTTCTTTTATGCAGAATTCTTTGCTATCTACTATAGGATTGGTTCTAGAGCCACTGAAATGGCCTATGGTCTATTTTAAGACTGCTTCTCTTTTGCATTCTTTTCTACATAGTAATTTTGCAGGGAGATAAGGAGGGGAAGAAGAAACGCCATCATTTGATAAATAATTCATGATCTTCTCTTTTGAGCCTTTCACAATTTAGCTTCTTTAATAATATTTATTGGTCTCATAGTCATTTTTGTGATTTCCTTAACCCTCACCCAAGTTCTACTGATTTTGAGTGGCCATATAACCCAGGCCTGATTACAGAAGGCTGATAAGAATCAGTCTAGTGGACATCAATGCAGGATAATGTGATACTTTAAGACAGTATTTCTTAATTGAGAGGGGAGAGGTGTTTTTGAACTCTGAAATTTTGTTCAAATTTTTTGTGTATGTAAATTTTTCTGGGGAGAGGTCCAAATTTTTATCATAATCTCACAGTAGTCTGTTCTCTGCAAAGTTTAAGAACTACTGTTTTAATCATCAATTGCAGGAAGCCTTGTAACCTGAGGAATCAATTCGTCCTCTGAGCCTGTAACACATAACAGTGCTATGTACTGTGAGGTCAGAGGGCCTTTTGCGGTTTTTAGTGAGTGAAGAGGAGAGTGACATGAAGGTAGAACCTAAGAGTGGACAAGGAGGCCATGCATCTCTCAAAAAGGATATTAAGATCTCAAAGATAATAGAGTACAAAGTGGCATCTTAAAATTTCAGGAAAGAAGTGACAGGGACCAGAGACGGGGCAATAGGCTTGGATCCTGTATATATTCTGGCTGGTTCTTAATAGGCCTTTGGATTTCATGTTGAAGGGGAGAAGGATAGAGATATAAAGGTATTGTTACTGATTTCTTCAAGTATAGCTTTCTTTTTCTTTAAATTTCACTTACGTTTAGTTACTCTTTGGGGTAGTTATAACATCATGTCTTGTTTTACCTAATTATTTGCCTATGTAATATAGATTCCTTGTTAGTTTATAACCTCTTGAAAGCAGGGACTATGTGTTTTTCAGCTTTGGATACTCAGTGGTACCTGTCATGGTGCCTTGTCTACATGAGGCACACAAAATTTTTTGTTGTATATTATTCTAAGGAAGCTGTTGAGAATTTTTATCATATCACACATTCAACTTTATGATGATCCAAGGGTGGAATTTCTCTCAGGACTTAGTCTTTATAATAGTTTGCTTTTTTATAAATATTGGACAGTTTTTATTGTATGAACACTGTAAATCATGCAGCTCATTTAGTTTCCTCTTTATATTGATTGCTAGAAAACCGAGAGCCATGTGATTTGTTTCAATTACTTTTGTCTATTGTAATAATAATTGCTATTGTTTATGTAGCACTACTTTCTAGGCACTGTTATAACCTCTATACATTATATTCTACTTAACCCTTATATCAAACCAGGTATATTACTCCTATTTTACAGATAAGTAAACTGAGATCCAGAGAAGTTTAAGTAACTTATCCAAGGTTACACAGCTACAAAGTGGCAGAACATGTACTTTTAATGACTGCATTCTACTGCCTACCAGCATTGCATTTATATTAATTCATGCAGCTATTACCATATAACAATGCATATATAGTATGTATATAAACCAATAAGTCATGTGTGACTTAACAGTGAGGCAGAGGGGCAGGCATGTAGTTTGTTAAGGGGAGGTTAGGGTTATTAAGATCAAAGTGATCTATCAGTGTTTGATCTCATCTCGTTTCAGATCTCAGAATAATTTTAGATCATTGCTACTCAAAGTGGGGTGTAGAGGCTGCTGCTAGTCTGTGAAGTGTTTGTTATTGGTCCAAGGTCAGCTATTTATAGAAATTGAAAATAAGCACTGAGAAACTTTTATAGTCATTTGAGGGTAATTTTATGTGTCGAATCTAACAATAAAAATTTTGCCTTGTATTATGTATCTTTTTTAAATTTAATTTAATTTTTTTGTAATTCATTTTAATTGTATTTTATAGAAGTTTTGGTCTTCAAAGGTTTAGAAATATTTTAAAAAGTGGTTCTTAACACAGTTTGAGAAGCGCTGTTCTAGGTAACAGCTTTTCAAGATTTTAAGCTATTGTTTGTCTAAAAAGGAAAAAGATATGGGCTGCAGCTTGAAATTACATTCTAATTTAAACCTGTTTCTGAAGATGAATTAAGAATTAGTATATTTGGCTACTAGGCCAGGTTCTTGGTTCTATGAGAAGAGGTCCTAAATTGAATGAACTTTTTGGGGCAAGAGAGCATTTTTCATTTTTTTCTTATACTTGGTACTTTTCTCAAGAATGACGCATTTTAATTAAGTCCTTGATCCCAGATAATAGCATGAGGAATTTGTCCATCATCCACAGTTACAATCTCCTCCCTTGACTTATCAAAATAGCTAATAAGGCAATTCGATTTTTTTGTATATTCAAATTGTTTCCTGGAACAATAGACAAGTAAAAAGATGACAACAAAACATTGCTGATGATGCTAACTTAGTAATAGATTTTCCCATTTACGAAAAGCAAAGGTAGCTTCAGTGAGATAGTATTTGTAACACTGGTTTAGTTTTTAATTTTTCTTTTTGAGTGGGTTGGAAAGTCCCCTACAACAATGTAACATGTAAAATAGTCTAATGAAAAGTCACCAACCTTAATAAGTTCTTTCAGTGTCCATACAATCAATATCTCCTGTTTAAAATAATCTCTTTTTGGTGATCCTCTAAGGTAGTATTTGATAAGTAATCCCTAACTCTTTTTTTTTTTTTAAATATATTTAAAAGCTGGCTTCCAAATAAAGAAATGGGATAAGGATATGAACAGGCATTTCAAAGAGAAAGAAATTCAAATGGCCAAAAAATGTTCAACTTCACTAACTCAAAATTGCAGCTATCACTTTGGCAGGATTTAGTGATGATATTGGTTTTGGAGAAATGGGTACCTTTATGTGCTGCCAGCAGCCCTATGAATTGGTTCAGCCTTTCTGAGAGTAATTTGGCAGAACCCATCAGACACAAAAGTACACTGTCTCTTTACCAAGCCGTTCTTCTTTCGGGAATTTATTCTAAGGAAAAAATTAAAGATGTACTTGAAGATTTAGAAATGACCGGCAAACTGAATTACGTTGTATCCATACAAAGGCATATTGTATATATAGCATCAAAAATGAAGTGCAGGAATACATGTGTATAAATTACTAAGAGAAGGAAATAGATTACCAAAAATGCTATATGCTATGATTACATTTTTGTAAATGTATTTGTATGCATATGAGAAGGTCCGAAGGATATAAAGTCTGTATGTAGACAGTATTGTTTGTATAATTTTTGCACATTTTTAAATTTTTATTTATTTATTTATTTATTTTATGTAACAAGCATCCATTGCTTTTGAAACTTCTTTGTTGGAGATTTGGCCTCCATTTAAAAATGCACAGAATGGCATACAAGGAAAGGATACCTGATAATCAACAGAATGTCACCATTCCCCAGGTCCTTTTCTTAAGGTTCACCAGGAGCTTGTTTTTGTTTCAGAGCTGGTTCTTGAAAGCTATTTTTGAGTTTTTCTTCTTCTTCGTCTTCTTATTCTTTTTTTCCTGTAACAAATGCCTATCATTTTCTAAACAAGAAAGCCAGTGTCCCAGTTCGGTGTGTGGAGTTCTTTTCATTCACTTTCAACCCAGTTGTGTTAATATTGAATAAGCAGAGACAGCCTGACTGGTGGTGAAAGATGGTAGGCCAGCCTCAGGGCTTTTTCTAGTAAGCCCTAAACCTCTGATTGCCACGTTTTCCTAATTTCCCATTTCCAGGGCATCACTAGAGTGACCTCGATTGCTGAATATGATGCTCTGAATCTCAAAGATTTTCACATACATTTGGAAATGGGCAGTCAGGCGATTGTTTACAGGACTCCAAATGAACTGTGCACTCACAGCAAGTTTGATAAACACACATTTCCTCCTTTTATCAGTGAGATTGCAGAATGTGAAGTATGAGTTTCCAGTTTTACTCATTCCCCTCAACCCTTTTCCTGTTTAAAAACTTCGACATACTAATTGGATGCTGATCTGTCCCTGTTTTTTATTCTGCTTACTGGTAGTTGACGGCTTATTCCAATACCTACCTAAGCAAGGTTTGGCAGTCTTTCAAAAATAAACTTTCCATGTATTCAACTTAAAGGAGATTCATCCTAAGGAATGTAATGTGAGCACTAATTAACAGTAATGACTGGTAATCACTTTGCTTTTTATACTCCTTTAGGAGCACTGCTATTATCCAATGTAGTTAAGTAAAATGCTTGTATATGAATCAACAATGCTGCATCCTTTTAGCAGCTATTGCTCACAATCAAGCTTTGCATAAATTAGAGTTAACTAAAATTGATTTTGATATGCTATGTTTCTTTCTATGATAGTAAACTAAAATATCTAGTTAAATATCCTGAATATTAAAAAGACATTGCCTGATTTTTTTTTTTTTTTTTATGACAATCATCCTTATGGTAGATGAAAGGCAGTACTGCAAATAAATTTTCTCACAGGTCACATTTTCTCTTAGATTTCTTTGAAATTGCATCTGATGTACTCTTCGTAGTTACAGCAGCACTTTGATTTTGTTGTACGCATTTTATCAGATCAGTGAAAAGGAATAGGCTTATGTTTAATTTTTCTGAATTTGTGCATTTACTTGCCAGAAGATCTTACAGCTTCTTTAAATTATATAGCCCATGTATACAAATTTGGTTCATAGGATTGTGCATACGCTGTTCATTAAAAAGGGTTGGTTTATTATGTTTAGTGTATTATCAGACTATTTTAAAAGCTTACTGTTTATTTACATGCATTCAACATACCTAAGACTGCCTTGCCTCAGGAGGAGGCTAAGCAAAACTCATAAATTAATAATTTAAGGGAGTGATACTCAAGTAGCATTTTGGTTAAGTTAATAAGTTAAAGCTTCAGAGTCGGTGCTGGCCACTTTAACAATGCTTTACTTTTTTGACTTTTAATTGGCTGAAAATAACTTGTTAAACTGGGGCTTTTGTAATAAAATGAAATCTACATAACGTATGAAGCCCCTTCCCCTCTTTTTGATTTATGGATAGGTTGACGTATTATTGAAGAATTTTTTAACACTTTCACAGTTCTGCACTTTGACTTCAGAGAAGGTGCTAATCTCTCTGGAAGTTTGAGAGTGACAAAATGAATTGTATAGTGTTTTCCTAGGGAATTTGGGATTCCTTAGTAGACGTGTTAGTTTTATGTTGATTTATCTAACATGTGATTTGTTATGCATTGATGGAGTATCCTTCTTTCTCATTTTACATTTTATCTCTAGTTGCCGGGTCGTGATTTAACTCATATCGCTAATGTTAGTGTTTCTACAGAGGTTCATCAATTAAGGACATTATTTTTAAATTACCAAAATAAAATAATTTAATTTCACTTTTACTTTTGTATCATTTTGTCAGAAATTTTAAATTTTGGTGAATGAATAAGTATAAACAATTAAGTGATAGTTTAATAGGAAGCTTTATATTTTATATGCTAGTCTTATAATACATTGCAAACGTACTGAAATCTTTGGCACTGTACTTAATTGAATTTAGTTCATAGAATATTTTACAGGAACGATGTGAGAGAACAGAAAATATATGGAAGCTTAATTGAATGCTCTCCATATGTAATTATGAGATTCGTGAATATTGTTGTATATAACTTATTTTATATCCCAGTACTATTGCAGAATAACACAAAATGCATGCCTATGAGGGAAACTTGCTTTTTCTATTTTGCATTGAGTTTGAGTTTTTATGTATAATAAAGTTACATTTGAAAAACGTGAGGATTTCAGTTTTGATCCTTGTTTATTTTTTGTTTTGTTTTGTTTTGTTTCATTTTTTGCTGTATGTTTACTTTCATGTGAGAGTGATTGATCTGTAGCTGTCATTTTACCCAAATTGGGGACAAATGGAATTGGCCTTTTAGACAAAAGTATGCAAACAGCTGCATTCTTTCTGTTGATGGAATTATGAAAGGATTGCATGAGGTGCCACATTCATTTTGTTATTGATTGTGAAGAGGATTCTGCAATGGGGTACTGTTTCCATTGGATAAGGAGGTGCTATGATTAGTTACCTTTCTCATGAAAGCCCTACAAAGGGAAATGCAAAATGTGTGCAGTGCAGTGTTCTCAATTTGACAGTTGTTTTTGTTAAGTTTTTTTTCCTCCTTATTGAAGTCTACCCTATTTTAGAAAAACATACATTTTGGTTTTTTCCCTTATATTAGACTTAGTAGATTTCCATGCATTTGACCCTTTAAAGAAATTACATATTATAGACAGGTTTTCTAGGCTTCTATTGTAAAGCTTCAAAGCTGATGCAACAGTGCCCTCTATAGTCTTTTAGTGAGCAGTAGGTAAATATAGAAGATTCGAAAGTCAGGTAAGAAGTAGGATATTTAAATTTAATTTTTACTTGGACAAGAGACTCCTTTTTCCTAAGCAGACATTCTTGTTTCTCACTAGTGGCTTTACTTTAAACAAAGGGAACAAAAGACCATTCTGAATTTTCATTTAGAATTATTAGCTACCTCTTGTTACCCGGTGGTAAATCTCAAGTTTTATCAGACGTTCATCAGAGTAATTTGAGATAGAAGGAATCTTACAAGCTATACTCTCTCTTCATGAAATATCTTTTTGAAGTCAAGTTCCAATAGGAGTATTTTTTAGAAATAATTTAGTTCTTTTGTACTCGTTTCTTCTATTTAATTAAAGCCTAAGTGGACTGCCTAGAACCTAACTTTTACTTGTTCCTGAATTGTATAACCCAGTCTTTACACATGACATTTAAATTCAAACCAAGGGAGTTACACAATGACTAGCATATTTGTCATTCGTTAGCATTGATTTAAATTTCAGATTTCTCTTCCTCCCTTTTTTGGTTACCTATTTGATTGTATATGTTGATAGCTAAATTTTTCATTGTAAAACACAACTTTATGTGACGTTATTAGATGATAATAAAAGCAGGCATTATATTTAGCTATGATTGGAAGAGTAAAGTTCTATGAGCTAAGTTTATTTTTCTTCTAAAAGTGTTTAGCAAAAAAGCATGGGCGCAGATCCTAGCTTCTCCATGTATTCATTATGTAATATTGAACACACTTCTTAACCTCTAAGCCTGCTTTCTCATCTGCAAAATGGGAACGAAAAGGTTTATCTTTTGAGGTTTTTTTTTTTTTTTTAGAGATTAGAGATAAGTTAATTGGCCAAGTCATTATAGATGCTGAAATGGTAACTTTATTCCAAAAATCACAATGCGAAGGTAAATGGTGTTATTTTCTATGGGAAAGTTTTAATATAAATCTAGAACACAATTAATACAGTTTGGATTTTTAAAAGAATTCTGTCTCATAACTTCTGATGATTTATGTGAATCTGAAAGCTGGTATGGCTTTCCTTGGTAATGCAGACTGACAAAGTGAGATATGCATTAACCTTCAATTCCCTATAGACTTCATCCCCAAACTCCATAAATAGGCCATGTTTATAAACTTTACTAAAATAGACATTTACTCACAAACCAATATTTGGCAACATGTGAAAAATGGTAATGGAACTCAAATAAAAAAAAGAAGTCTCTTATTATTTTTCCCTTAGTGTATCTGGGATCACTTAGGATACTTTTCACTTAGCTGTGTTCTTAGTAGTAGATTAGAGCCCATATTCATATTTTCTAAGTAAGTGCATTTGTTTTTTCCCCCAAGCTAAAAAAACAAAACAAAACAGGTGATGTGTAATAATAGATCGAAGTGGAGCTTTTCTTGCAGAAGTGGAAATCGGGGCCTAAAGTTCCTCCCCTTTGAAGGAACACAGTTTAAAAACCACTTGATACTGCACTGTATATGTATATGTGTGTGTGTGTGTGTTCTCTCTCTCTCTCTTTCTCTCTCCTTCTGTGCAACAGCTTTGTTATACTTTGATTTAATTCAAAAAACCTAATTCTTTACCTGACACATAAAAGATGCTTAATTAATGTGTGCTGAAATCATGTGTTTTTATATATGAGGCCTTCCCTTATTGATATATATATGTGATTTGAGATACCATATATATTAAAATGTACAGTTTAATATGACAGTGTAGTATTACAGTAATTGTTTCTCTGTGAACCATTTAAAACAAGCACATATCCAGTGTAATTCATCAATTTAGTCTTTAAAAGTCAACCAGATTGTTGTAACTACAGATAATAATGAGAAATGAATAAAAAAATTCAGAACTTATCTTCAGGATGATTAAAAGCTGTCATATTATACAATAATGGATTTAGCTACAGATTCAGACATTTCAAATGACCTAATGATAAAAATAATCTTGCACAAAGAACTTCTGAATTGAATTTTTTCAACATTCAGTGAAACATTGTTTTTCTTGCATAGTTCTTATTTGTGCTTCATACTGACTTTGAATAACCTTGAATTTAATGTTAGAAGAAAACCACATATTTTTGGTATATCACTTGGATTAAAATCGAGAGCTGTGAAAGTACCTTTTTTTATCATTATAAAGAAGGAACTAATGTTTTAAGCTGATAGAATGAAAATGAGCAGGTCCTTAATAAACCAAATGTGGTGGTTATTTTTAAAATAATGACCAGTTGCAGTAAGAAACATGTTTAAAATTAAATTTTGGTTTACAAGACTGACAAGATGCTGTCTACCAAAAAAAATGAATAAGATATTTTTTTCTTTGTAATGAAAGTACCAAATTAAGAATCTGCTTAATTAAAATAATGATAAATGTAGATTACATTACTGAGGACAGTGAAATACAGCTGCTCTGTCTACTGAAAGCCTGCATAATTTACCAAGACAGTACAAAGAAGCAATGGAACAGCCACTGCAGACTATTAGAGGAAATGTCCTGTTTATTCTACATACATTTCTTTTTTTAATTAAAATGTCAATGATAATTTTATAGCAGTTCTCAAAAAAAATCCTTCTTTAAATTTCTACAAGGTGGTAGAATATGAGACTAGATCATTACTTCTGCTGAATGAAGCAGATTAAACCTGAGAAAAAATAGCATTCTTTTTCTTAATTCGGTTTTCTTATTATCAGTTAATATTGAAATATGTAATGATATATTTTTTACATGAGTTTTGCATGAAAAATGTGGCAAAATCTTTGAATATACATTTTATTTAAAAATCTTTTGGAGTCACAAACAAGATTTGGGTGCAACTATGTAATATTGCTTGCACATAAAGCTGTGAGTATGTATACTGTGGAATTCTCAAGATGGGCAGTCAGCTTTGGGTATATCAGGATTAGCTAGGTTATATTGCCTCCTCAACTCTATCACTGGGCTGTGATGAGGGATAAGTTGCCCGTGTCAGGATCTAGAGACCAAAAAGAGGTTGAGGAACACCTGTTTCACTGTATATTTTCATCTTTTACATTTAGTGATGACTAATGATATCTTAGTAATTACATATATTTAAGAAAACCAATATTGTATGTAATAAATGTTGGTGAGTGTTTTTGTTTGGTTTTTGTTTTGCCTCCAAAGGATAAGTGGAAACTCTAAAGACAGACCGGTCTGTGCTTTAGGCTCTACCACATGCTGACTGTATAACCTTGGTTTAGTTAACTTCTCTAAACCTTGGTTTTCACATTTGTAAAGTGAGGCTACCTACATCATAGAGTTGTCATGAGAGCTTAATGGGATAATCCATGTAAAACATCATAAAAGAAGCCACAATAAATGTTAATTATTACATTATTGTTATTAATTAGTCACTAGATACAACATTTCTCTTGCATTGGAGCCATAGAGCATTATTCAAATTTAACTAACTTAATAAGATCATTGATATCTGTCATGGTTTATCTGTTGATCTAGTTCTTAGAGAAGTTAACCATGCCCTCTGCGTCTTCAGGTATAGTGTGGTAGATATCCTACTCCTCCTTATTTTGTCTTCAAGTATATTTTCTCATAGTGCTTCACATATCATTTTCTTTGTCATCGGTGAATATGATTTCAAAGTTTGTGAATTTCAATATGTCTGTTTTGCTCCAGCTTGTTACCAGAGTTGAATATTTTCCAGGGTTCAGTTTTTCTAAAGGGTCTTTCAGGTGCCCACTTGCTAAAAACTTCTTAACTAGGAAAGCTTTGTAGTGAGAAAATGGACACATCATTAAGATTTGAAAAGTTTTTATGAGAAAGCAATATCAGGAGAAACTTCTTCATATGATTTTATTCTATATGCTTTTTTCTCAGAGCTTCAATAAAATGATAAATAAGAAGAGGTACAAAGATAAGAAGTCACTACATAACCATTATTCATAATGTTTACACATGCTGTATGCGTTGTAGAATAACATGTTTTGTTTTGTTTTGTTTTGTTTGTCTTGTGGTTTGTTTCGGGCTTTTTTCAAGTTGCTAGAGATGTAAATAATTAAGGCACAATGCCTGTCTCAAGGACTTAGCATTTTGAGTTTTAAGGGAGAAAGTTAGTGCTATGTATTTATCAAAAGTGTTTGTGATGATTTCTCACTCTTTTAAAATTTCATATTTCCTTTAGTGTACCTCTTTGTTCTATGACTTAGTGTTCATTCTTCCTTGTCTGGCCATTATCATTGTTTCTTCTAAGAATCTGGTGGTCTTTAAGGCTCAGTATTGTTCTATCTGCCTGCTTGGGAATTATACTGATGATTGTTGCTTTAGCTTATAATTTTGGTTAATATCTTTAAATAATTTATCAGTTTATTCTAAACCAATTTAGTCTTAGAGTTTCTAGGTTTATTCTCTGCCCTGGTCATCTCCAATAAAGAGCAGATAATTTGAAAAAAGTGAAGCTTGATTTCTTTCGTGCTATTGCACATATAGTTTCTTCTCAGACTGTTACTTATGTATATATTTGACAAAAGAGTGCTATATACTAGGTAAAACTAAATTAGTTTGTGAAGAATTTACATACTTTATAAGATACCAAACTTAATGTGATGCTTTCTGCTTCATGGTTAATTGATAATTACCAATTCCTTACTGTGTGAAAAATCACCGCATTCATTGAATTCCCTATTTTATAGAACAGATTTAGTGTGACTGCTCTTTGCCCCATGTTTTTATTGACTTGGAATCAATTGAAGTGGAAATGATTATGAAGCATTTACAACCAAGCAAAGTTAAGGGAAAACATGGTAAGTTACAACTTTTACTAATTAACATAGTAGCTAAAATATTGTTTTAGAAGAGACATAGCTTGTGAATTATGAGTATTTGAGTAAATAATTTTCATTATCTGGACAGTTTAAAGATGTGTTTTAACTGGATCTGGCAAAAGCAAAAAAAAAAAGCAGTGTTTGTAGCTATTGACTTTGGCAAAAACAAAATGAGGATCTATAAATTTTGTTTTGTTATAATTCGATATGATTTAATAGTAACTAGTTTCTTTCCTTATATTCAACCTAGGACTTAGAGTAAGACTCCTAAAACTAAGTGTCGTTATAATTTATTTTCTTAACTTATTTACTGCAATTATTTGACACTTTGCACAATAAAAATAGCTTTGGCATTGATGATATTCCCTTTCCTTTCTTTGTCTACTTATTAGGTTCTAATAGGTCTGACTTTTCTGCATTATTTTTTGTTGTTTTATGCTTAACTATCTATTCTTTTCATCTGTCTCCTACCTCTCATGTAGCCCTAAGGAAGAGCTTCTTTCTTCTGATACTAGGTTCTTCATGCTCCTCTTGCAGACATACATAATTTCTTTATTTAATGGAATAGCTTCATCGTAACCTTGCAGTATTTTCATTGTTTTTCATGTCTTGTTTTATCTAAATCATTACTTAATTTTCTTTGATACTTATAATAATTATGGTTTTTAATTAAACAAAATACATAAAAGTATAAAAATATGAAGATCTTAACTTAAAATTCAATCATTAACATTTTGACATATTTCCATACACATATATTTAACACATACGTAGACATACACCCATGTGTTCGCATGTGTGTGTAAACATTTTTGTATATAACTTTGTACACTGCTTTTTTAACTTAAAATATCAGGAGTATTTTTCCATGCCATTAAAACCTCTTTATGAACATAATTTAATGGCTACTTAATATTCCATCATGTGGCTGTATAATTTCCTTAATGATGCCTTAATTTTGTAAATTAGTTTGAATCTAATTTTTCCTATAAATAATAGCACTTTGATGTGAGTGCATCAATTATTGTCTACATTTAAAAAAAAATTAATTCCTTAAGATAGATTTCCAGATTTAGAATTAGTGGATCAAAGGATATGATTATTTCTCCAGCCATTGGTACATATTGCCTAGTTGATTTCTATAAACACTATACCTGTTTATGCATGTATTATTTATATTTTGAAATTCTAAGTCTTTGTTTAATATACATGAAGCCTCAACTTAAAAGTCTATTTTTACAGTTCCTGGCATTTGGTGAATATAAGCTGGGAGTAGCATTCTGTCCATCTTTGACAGCATTTTCTTCGGAAAAAAAAAAAAAAAAACAAAGAAATATGTGTTAGGGCAGCTCAGTCATGTAATGTAAGGCACAGGGTGATTTTTTTCCCCCATTATTGTGAGAAGTCAGTTTCCAATGATTTAATGGGGCTACATGCAATATATGACCAGCTGCAAGGAGTGCTGAATTTTAATATGCTGTATACTAATAATATGCCATGAGCATGAACATAGATACAGTTATAGATACATATATATTATTTTTAAACAGTTACATGTGTAATATTAATTATATATAAATATATTAAATATAACTCATTTTTTCCTGGAGGTTATATTTTCTGACTAGCCACACTGTGTTTTCCTCCTGGATATCAGCTAGGTAATTTTCTATTTGCATCATTAGTTTGGCAGTATTTGGAAATAATTTCT
Source organism: Pteropus vampyrus (assembly GCF_000151845.1). Classification (NCBI taxonomy): domain Eukaryota; kingdom Metazoa; phylum Chordata; class Mammalia; order Chiroptera; family Pteropodidae; genus Pteropus; species Pteropus vampyrus. The sequence goes on along the minus strand of NW_011888800.1, from coordinate 2,335,062 downwards.
AATTTTCTCTCATCAAATAAATGATGAAGATTATAGTAGATCGATCATTTTGGGTATGTATTTTTAATATCAAATGTAATATTTTAGGTATATTTTACATTCTATAAATTACTGCAGGTTTAAGCCATTACTTTATGTCCACTAAATGTCCCATAAAAAATATCTTATGCGTCTCCTTTTTTTATGAACTTGTGTTATTAATGTTGATTATTTGTATTATGTCATTAAAAGCAAGCAAACTGTAGTGTTGCTATTTTGAATTTAGTTAGTGGACTTTGTATAATAATTTCAACAATAATAGTAAGTTCATTTGTAAGAATAAAACAATGTTTATGGTAATTTTTACTAAACTTATACTAAAAGAATAATAGATCACCTTTTTAGTATTATAACTACCTTTTGCTGTTGGTTTCTTTACTTTCTTAAAACTAATTAGGGAATATTGGCTTCTATGATATATTTTGTTTTTTGTCTTTTAATCCTTAGTTTTTGGTAGTTTCTCCTTAGTGATATGAAAATCATTCCCACCATACCGGCTGTGGCAAATGTGTGTAAGAGGGAGTGTTGGGAGTGCTCTTGTGAGGGTATATTGCTGCTCTTCTCTAAGCTGTTAGGTTCTCACTTTGTTTCTTCCGCTTTTCAGCTGTAAAGACATCTCTGTAAATACACACTATTCTACACTTTCATGATTCCATTCTCTGCTTATTCTTTTTCCTCATTCTCATTTTGTCTTTCACTCTTCCTCTTTCATCTCTCAAATGCATCTGTGCATGCACATCACATATACATGAATTTTCAAGTGTTAAAAACAAAGATTGCAGGATCTAGATCTAATTTAATTACTGAAATTTTACTTATATTTTCTTCATTTCTCTTTTATTGTTTAAATTGAGGTCATCCGTAATATTTGTATTTTTGTCAGCACAGGCTTTTCTGTCCTTCACTGTTTTATGTCTCTCCATGAAGAAGAAATGGTGGAACTAGAAAAACTCTTAGACCACAGCTTCTCAAGCTTTAGTATGCATAAGTCATCTGGGCATCTCATTAGAAATTCAAGTACTGATGCAGTTGGTCTGGGTGGAGCCTGAAATTTTTTTAATACATCCCCAGGGAGATGTCAGTGCTGCTGGTCTGAAGCCACACTTTGAGCAGCGAGGTTTTAGACTGGTTGCATGCTAGCTGAGAGTATCATTTTTTTTTTTAGAACAGGAATATGTGAGTTTAAAAGTCACTTTCTTCACGTATTAGCTAAACTATGAGTCTAATAACTACAAGGACGGGAGGGGTTACATTTTCTTTTAAAACAATTTGTCGTGTTTCTACGGTTGTTCTCCATTTTAGGCAGAAGTAAAGCACTGTGATTTAAAAGATCCATGTCTTGGATCTGTGATGATCCCATATACAGCTTCCGTAATCTAGTTTGCTGCTTAGTGTAGACTAATGATGACATGTATCAAGGTTTATTTTTGGTGATTAAATTTTATTATATGCCATCTCCAGTTGATAGTTGGAAAACTTTTCTGCTGGGAGTTTTGAGAGTAAGGGCAAGGGTTGGGATTTGAGAGCAGGGCGTGGAGACTCTAGTGTAAATGAGAATTAAGTTATTTCAGAGAAATGTTTTTACTCTTTCTTACCCCTATGGTTATCACTAAGAGAATCATGGACAACTGGATTGAAAGTGAGAAAATCACCCAATACATATGAGTTGCTGTTCATGTTTATGCTTTTAAATAAAATGTCTTTTATGCACTTTAAATAAAGAGATCCACACACTTTCCTGTACAAAAACGGACAGCTATCTCTTCAATAAGGATGTATCCGAACCTATAGCAAAGTGGTTAGAAGATGAGCCAGTTTTAGGAAGGAGACGACATGGCCAAGTTCTACAGGTTGGCCCATTATTTGCAGTCTAGTAGTCAAACATGTCCACCATCAAAACCACCTGCATCTTTAAAGCTGGTGATTGTAAAGTATCTTGGTTTACAATATTGTTGGGGAAATGATAAAATTATCTATTATGATTGCTTCCCAAAATGGCAGAAGCCACTTACTATGAAGCTACTTTATACAAAACACGAAGAAAGAAAGGTGAGAAGGAAGTCTTTCTCTTGCCAATAAGCACTGTGCTTGAACATTAATTGTATTTTAATTTATGACAAAGAAAATTGCATCCAGCATGGATTTTCCTTTTTTAAACCTTTTCAAATATTATCTTACAACTAGATACCACATTTAAGTTATATTTTCAATCTTATTATCTATGTACTTTCAATGAATATAGATTGCCCTTTCTTTAGTAAGTCTACATTTAAAAAGCTTATGTTTTACCATAATATAGTAGAATTATTTGTGGTAATGTTACAAGTCTCTAAACTGCATGAACATTATCCTGCTGTTTTATTGTTTTATAATGTAAAAGTAAATGCAAGCATTAAGAAATGTGCAGTGCTGTCAGACTCCTTCAGGATTTAAGAAAATTGCCCCAACTATTGAAGAACTGAAAATAATCTTTCAGGTTGCAAAGAGCAATTGTTATAACATTGCCTAGCATTTTGCTTTCTTTTTACTCTAACCATGTTGGTGATTTGAATCAATGCTGAAGAAACTCAAATTCTATTTGCTTTCAATAAACTGCTATTGCCTTGTAAGAATTACATATCAAACAGTATGGTTAAAAAATAGGAAGAAAACAGAGGACTCATTTTAACATTGCATAAGCCTAAATCATAAATCTGTTTCTTGTAGTAGTGAAAATTTTGCAGCCCAACTTTTTGATTCAATTTGTGAATTTGGTATAATAGGAACAAATAGTATGTGTTAATCACAAAACTGTGGAATTATGTTGCGATGCAAGCTCTTCATAAAAATGACACAAACATACAAACAAAATATTAAAGCCATACCTTCCAGAAAAGTTGTCATGAAGCGTTTTGGATTTTTAAAATGTAAAGAAGAAGGTAGGTATTCCTTATGGTTTTAGCCTTTTGTCCTATGTGTTTAAAAATATTTCCATTTAAATGCAGATTTTGATTTTCCATCTGGGACTAGGTGGAAGCCATTCTATTACATTACTAAAAGAATAATCCACTTTAACACAACATTTCTCCCTAAAGGGATGGTCTTTTCTAGTCATAAGGTATTATTTTTCTCAGAATGATATTAACATTCATGATGTAGCGATTTTATCTTGATTTGAAAGATGTTTTGTTCTGGCAGTAAAAGGGATTAGGAGAATGTCCTTTGTATCCTGTTTCTAAAAAAATAGCCTTACCTTGCTCAAGATTAGTTATTAGTAATTTTCAAAGTGTTTGGGGGTGGGTTTATGATTTATATTTTTATAACATAAACACAAATTTTTTTAATAGATTAAGTAGCATGTTGGAAATTTTCTGAACGTGTTATAATAACATTTTTTTGCATTCATTTTCTTTATGCCTTGTAAAGAAGCTTTTTGGGTATGTAAGAAAAGTGTTAGAGCAACTAGCCACTGCATTCAATGGCATAGATGTGTTGATTTTGCCTCACAATCTAAATTTATTAAAACTTTAAGATAAAGAGGGATTACATTAATTAAATGGAATGTCTGAGAGAAGAAAAAAGGCTCTGAAGGCCTCTCTGCTATTCGTTGGGCAAAGTCTTGGCGTGCAGAATGTAGCTATCCAAGGCTTAAAGCACGTTGAGACCCTGTGTGGGATGCCAGCGCCATACCCCTAGGCGTGCTGTCATTCAGCCGACAGATTAATTAGCCAGAGGCTGCAGAGCCTCGTGCTTTCAGTCAGCCCATTCTTGAGGCAGAAAATACAAGGTTTTTAAAACCTTGAACATTCAAGAAAAGTTTTTTTTTTTTTTCCTTAACAGAATCAAAGTGTATAGTGACACTTTTTCTGGGAAGTTTCGTGTACACATGTAGAAATATATAATTACACACACACATATATATATTTCTTTTTACATGAGGAAGTGATTTTAATGGATTAAAACTTTAAAATTCAACGAGTATGACATGTATAGCCCCCAAAGAGGATTTTTCTAATGTCTATGTACATCCTTAAAACTTCTTAATTAATGATTTATTAAATCACATGGGTACCAAGCTCAATTATGATTAAGACTTCTGAGGTTTCAACAGAATCAAATTTAAAAAACACATTTATATATCTGACTGATCACAAACTATGCACATTCAAATTTTCATTAAGATCATTTTTTATCTTCACAAGGGCATTTCTTTTCATACATATATAGAAAGTATTTTGAGATGAATAAAGATTTTTACACTATAGTGTTTTTTTAAACAATATTAAAAAAATAACTTTTAACATCTTTATAAATGAGTACATGAAATTTGTTTTTTTCTTTTCAATTTAGCTTCTTTTATAATTATATTAAGTGTTATTAATAGTTCATAAACTATTAATAAATGATAATTTCCAAATATAGAACAAAGTCTATGTTGATAAGATAATGTTTTATTTGTGCTTTAAAATTAGGAAAGAACGAGGAGATAGCTAACTGCAAAAAGAAGCTTGTTTTCATTTTAATTTTTTTAGCAGTATAGAATACAACTTCCTCCCCCACCTCCAAACATCCTGACACTGTCAATTTTTTAGCGTTCTCACTGGAATTTATTTTGTTGTAGTAAATAAAAGACAAGTCATTATTAAACAGATTTTGCTGTTAATTCAATGTCTGATTACCCTTTGCCATAGGTACTTTTAAGGGCTTTTATCCAAAATAAAATTCATTAAAAATGCAATTAAAAAATCTATTGTTAATGACTGCTTGAGTGACTGGCTCATAATTGGCTCATTACAATAAAAAAGCAACTGTTTAAAAATCTTGACAATGAGATACAGTACAGAGTGAACACTTCATTGTAAGACCCTATGTGATTACAGGATCCTGAAGGTGAAGCTGAGAAGCATGTAAATCTGAGACTCCAGCATAGCTTTCTCTTTTACATTAGTACAGTAAGTTCAGGTCATGACCTAGCATGAGCTGTCAAAGTAGGAACCCCTCTTATTTACAGTGTCCCATACTGAAGAGTAAACTTAGGTAATATATTCCACTTAAATGCTAGCACTCAGACTCTCTTTTGTTTCCCTTCCCCAGAAATCTTTTCAGTTGACTTAGATTACAAAGTTGTAATCAGGAAATCTTTAGTTCTGTTGGGGCTAAACTAACAAAGACAATATTGTCATACAAGCCATTATTATTATCTGCCTTTTTGTTAATGCAGGAAAGCACGTAAATAGCTCTTTTTCATGCCACAGAATTTTTGTTTAAGCATTCCTAGAGATTTTTTTTATTCTAGTATTTTGGTGATTTAATATTTGTATTAAATTATTTTAATTATTTTTAATTAATTGATTTTTAAACCATAGGTCCTAAGTAAGCTAAAAATGTAAATGGTGATGCAGGAAGTAAATTATTCATGATGAAGTTTTCCTTAACAAATGAAAGTTTTATTTCTCTTTTTGTGTTTTGGACTTTACATGTAGTTTTAATGATGAACTTTGTGATGTCAAACATCAGCTGTTTTCTATAGAGTATAAAATTTTAAAATACTGACAAATGTAAATAAGAATGGTCATTAAATTTCTGCATAGAGTTCCACCTTTGAGGCAAAAGCCTAAATTTGAACAGTAGTTTAAAGGGCTTCTTTAATGAGCCCTATATTTCCAAAATGCTTTTCCTGTTTGAGGCTAGAAAAACAGTAAAAGTTTTAAAGACTGACGACTCCTGCTTTTGTTTAGTCTACAACAGTGATAATTAATGTTGCTTTTGTGTTCTGATGAGTGACTTAGGTGTAATTTTTCATTACATGTATTAAAAGTTGAATTATTTTGAACTCTGAACTTAGACCAGCCCATGTGTGAACCTTAGCGTATAAGCAAGACAGTAACTTCAGCAGCAGAATTAGTCAAGACCACTCACATTATTAAATGCAGTCAAAGAATATTGATATTAGAATTTATATAAATTAGAAAAAAAAATTCAACCGTTTTTAAAGAAATAAAACACATTTAATTGACTTCATTGTAGCTTGTAACCAAGCCTCTTGAGTATTCTATCATTGCTCTGCTTGTGCTACTTGCATTCCTCTCATCACCTTATTTTATAACCTTTACATTTTTATTTTCTCAGTCGAATTAAGAGGAAATGACTGCAGAGGAAACAACCATTTAAAACATACCGGAAATCACATTGCTTTATGGTTGAATTTTTCTTTAAAGATCTACTTAATGCAGTTTACCTTTTCTTTTATAAGCAACTGAGCAATGCATTTCCCACACTTGTGGCTCAGTGAGACAGCTTCAGTATACCTCATGCTTGTATTCAGTTGCACATTTAAATTGATGCCTTTGTGATTTATAATTGTAATTTAATAAACCATTTAGTAAATTCTATGGCTGTGTCATGCTAATGCCAAAATATTTTATACATCTAGGAATTAGTGTGGTGGAGAAAACTATTGAAACTAGCACTTCGGTATTTATTTCATAGGGATAGTTTGTAATATTTATAATTTGGTAGCTATTCATGATCAAGTCTTGTGGCTTGGATACAGGCCTAACATTTATGACTTCTTTTTGTCTTCATATATTTTATTATTTTCTCAAAGATTGCTTGTATAGATGGTATAGTTCTTTGTTCACTGGCACTTAAGAAAGAGAGTCTGTATCCTCTGTATATGTTGCTAAGTTTTCAGCATTTCATAGACAAATAATAATGAAGATTATGATGTCTCTTATTATTAATTTATCTTCCCATGTCCAGGTTATGTTGATTTTGAATATTAAAAAAAGAGCTACATCTTTTCATTCATCAGATGTGTTCTGAGTGACTGCTCTCTTCTGGATACTGGATACAAACATCAATAAGAGAATGTCCCAGCTCTCTAAGAGCTTATAACCTAGATTACTAATGACTGTACAGTTTTATATTGTGATGATAGTTATTTTATTTTTAAAAACATATTGTGAGAATATAGGAGTAGGAAAGATAGATTTGGTTTTTATCTGGAGAAGGGGCAGGACGGGCAGTTGAGAAAATACAAATTAGTAAGGATCATCAAGAAGAGAAGATAAAGAATGACTTCCCAAACTGAAAGAATGTTTTGTGTGGAACATGGGATGTGACAAACTGTAGTACTTACTTCTCAAAGTTTGTTGATTAAAGGATATGCAAAAGTATGTAATGCCAGGAGTAAGAGTGAGAAGGAAATTTGGAAGCAGGTTGTGAAGAGCCTTGTATGCCTTGCTGAAGAGTTTGAAGACTCCATTCTGTAGGTAATGGAGAGTCATTGAAGGTTTCTAAGTTAAGAAGCAAAATAGATAGATTTGTATTTTGTAATATAGAGGAAACATAAGGAGAGAAGAAATGGAAGCTAGCTCTTTCTAATATATTAAGATTAAGGTATCTCAAAATAGAAAATAGGGAAACTAAGGGAAAATCAAGACTGGATAATTATCAGCATATAATTAATAATCAAAGTATCGTGTGTAAATATGCTCACCCAACGGATGAAGTAGTGCACAGTGGGAAAGAACGTGGGTCCTGGTGCCTAGCTTTCCAGCTGTCACTTACTAGCTGTATGACTTTGGGCAAGTAATTTTAACTCTCTGTTTCCTCAGTTCCCTCTTTCATAACATGGAGATAAAAACTGCCTACCTTATAGCTGTGCTCTAAGGACTGAATGAGTTAATATAGTGTTTATTACTTGTAGTATGAGTAGTAATATGCTATTATTTAAGAGTAGGGTTTTTTCCCATGAAGCGTTTTGATTAGGAGGAAGAAATAGCTAATTAATAGAAGGAAAGAGTTGTGTAAAATGAGAGAGATTGAGATGTGTTTATAAATTAAGAAAAAGTAGCCAATAGAAAAGAAGTTATTGAAAGTACAAGTGATTGTATAATATCCAAGAAATTATGGAAGTGATGGTGTGAAGAGCACAGGTTGCTAGGTTAGCTCTGGACGGAAGAATGTAGATATGTTTACAAAAGAGAAACAAGGATAAAGGACTGTCTACCCAACAGCTGCTATTTTTCTCTGTGGTCTTAGAGGCAAGACTATCTAGCTCAAATAGGTGGAAATGATAGAAGTAATTAAAGGATTTGAGGACAATTTTAAATATTTGGAATGATCTCTTAGAAGAAAGGAAAAAGGGATTGATGATTGCCAAACTACTCAAAGCTCATGTTTGGTTGGAAATCATAAAATTGAAAAGGAAATAATCTTTTAAATTTAACTTTAGTTAAACTGAAAAGAAAATTAGGAATGTTTGATAGATCACTTTTTAGGAATTTACCTATTTATATCAAAGATAAGTAATAAATATTTTATTATGGAATATATAAATAAAACATTCTAGAAAATGCAGATAATAATTGCTAAATAAGATTTCTATGAGAATAACCTTCCGAACTTCAGAGAGGAGAATACAACATTTATATGAATTTACATGAATATAGCTGCTCAAAGGCTTCATTTTCTAGGCAACAAACAACAGATTATGCAGACACTTCACGATGGTCACTTATCGTGATGTATCAGTGATGAAAGAATCACATGCCAGAAAAAAATTCATAGAATCAAATAGCCCTCCCACTCTAGTATTAGTGATGACACCAAGTAGATGATGACACTGCCTACTTAAACGAATTAACAAAATGAGATATCCATAAATAAGTGTCTGCACAACATAGTGTTGCAATTTTTCTTTATTTTGCAAGTTATTTCAAGAGTTATTCCAATTAGCTTTTTTATTTTTCAGATATTCCTTTTTAAATATAAATCCTATATTTTATAAAGTAGTTTTTTTTATTTTTAGAATTGAGAATAACCTTTAAAATACTATCACTAAATTTACATTAATTTATACTATAGATGATCAATAAATACCCCAATGTCAACTGCTTAGTCTTCTTTAACTGTTGAGAAATGTAGTGTTTATAAGTTTGGATTCATCAATAGAAAACAAAACTAAATGGGAGATTATTTGTCAAGGGAACAGTGGTTAGAAATAGTAATGTAGAGATTCTGGTAATGTCTAACTTCCTCCCTGATAACTACCTAGAGTCTAATTTAATGCTTAATTTGTCTTTTTTAACTTGATTTAGGGAAGTTTCAAACATGTATAAAAGTACAGAGAATAGCATTATGAATCCCCTGTAGCTATTCCCCAACTTTAATAATTTTAGCTCATGGAATATTTCATTTAAAGTATATAGATTCTTGTGATGTTTTATTGTAATTAGCTATATCTTAATTATAAATATAGAAAAGTCCAGAGTAGCATTTAAAATTAAGTATCAATTTGCATAAAAAGACTTTGAAGAAGTTTTTTCCCCTATACTCTAAATGAGCATTTTTTTTAATAGGCTAATTTGGCCTTTTAATAGGCATCAGCAGTATTGAGCAGCTGCCCTTTTATAAGAATTTCGTAAGCAGGATTCTATAAAGCATCTTTGTCTCTAAGTTTTGCTACTCAAATATTTCATTATCTACAACTTTAGTACAATGAAAACAATGTAAATGAGCATTTTAGAGCCATTGTTTTTATTTTTTCCAGTTAGAAAATTAAAGCATCATAATTCTAGGCTATTTATCAAATGAGATTAAAGTCAAGTGAAGAATATCTACCATGTAGGTGATAAGGACATTTACTTATAAGGACATAACTTATATTGGGAATACTAATTTAAATTGGGTGAGTTAGGGTCTGACTTGAGAGTGTCTTTGACCCATTGAATAGTCCTTCTTATCTTGGCTAGGAAAACTCTGAGAACTGTTTTAAAATACAACCACCCTTAAAAGTATATGAATAAAATTAAAAGCAGAATTACTTTCTACTTTTTCTCCAGAAGAGAAATATAGTACCTTTAGTTTCTGAAGTTTCTTTATAAAGGAAAAAAAATATGATCAGAATTCTATTTCGTGGTTAACCTTTCAGGAACATATTTATTTATTTAAAAAAAAAATGTATGAAGAAACAAACAAGTGTATCAACTTTCCAGTACCCAAATCAACTCAGTGGTTCCTAAAATTTTTTCTCTGTGTATAACTGAGACTATGCTTTTGTTTTTCACTAGGGAGCTGAAGAAAAGTTATAATATGCAACTAACTTTTCATCTTTTATATGAAACATGAAGAGTTACACTTGTCAGAAATTGACTGTCAGCAATTTAGAACAAGGGTTCCCAACCCCCGGGGCCGTGGACCAGTACTGGTCTGTGGCCTGTTAGGAACTGGGCCACACAATAGGAGGTGAGCAGCAGGCAAGCGAGCAAAGTGTTATCTGTATTTGCAGCTCTCCGCACGCTAGCATCACCACCTCAGCTCCACCTCTGATCATCAGGCATTTGATTCTCATAGGAGCACCGGTCCCTGATGCCGAAAAGTTTGGGGACCACTGGTTTACAGTACTAATTGAGTTTTTGACTAAGCTAACAGGAAGACTGTTCTGGCATTCATGAGCATGACTATGCTCAAAAATTAATAAGATTAATAAGAGGCATGGTTTTCAACAGAAAGTGACAAATGTGAAAGGACGCTTCTATGTTTTACCATGTCTTAGGTTGTTATTATTATTATTATGGAATTAAAGGAAATATCTTTTGATAAGAGAATGGGCAATGAGACAGGGATTAAAAAAAGAAGAAATAAGTGGATAGTGTTCTGAATGGAGAAATTCATATAATATATAATCGAATTAAGCCCCATTTTATTTAAAGTTAAAAATTAGTTATCACGAAAAGAATACATGCTGGCTTGCAGTTTAATTCTAATAGAAACAAAAGCTAAAAAATAGATATCAGATTTGAGTGGGCATGGTGCCTTGCTCATATTGGGACCCCCAGTTATCTGTTAATAGGTTGGTAGGTAGGTACGTAGGTAGATAGATGATAGGTAGGTAGGTAGGTAGATAGATAGATAGATAGATAGATAGATAGATAGATAGATAGATAGATGGATGCATGCCAGTGAACAAGCAGTGGGAGTTTAGCCTTCACGTAAACAAGTATGTGGTAAAATAACCAATGCTGCTTGTAGAATGATAGGTTATCATTTAAATCATGAGAGGGATCCCCAAGTGAATATATACTTATTCAAAAAATTGCCCTAGCACTCTCACTCTCCTTGATCACTAGATGTCATTGCCAGCAGGTGCAATTCTGAGAAAAGGTAGTGAATATCTAATAAAATTGACTTGGATCATATTGAGCTCCTTGTTAGTATGCTCAAAACATTTGCAAGATGGAGAGCATAAGCATCAGTGAACCGTTCATTGACCATAACGATATAATTTGACTTATGGAAAGTATAAAGTTTGGCTGAGAATAGGAAGCTTCTGAAAAGGGAAAACCCATCACCGTCCTCCAAGGTAAGATACATCGGCATCATATGGAGTGGTTACGACACTGATTATGTTGTGATGTACACTGATACATTTATTATCCTGAAAAAATAAAAGGTTTCCTTAAAGAATAGGACCAAAATGTTCCTCATACTTAGGATAGAATTGAACCTAGAAAAATATGACAACTTCCTTAAAATTATTATCTTCACCTCTTATGAACTTCTTGACCTTTTTGCACTGTGGAAAGCAAGCCGCATCATTACAGTATGTGACCTTGTTGATACCCAGAAGACTAAATGGTCCCTTTAGCAAGCTGTTTGATATGGGCATGTTATTGCCAGGAACCTCATTCCTGCTTCTGTTGACACTGCTGCTGCTAGCTATTAGCAAGGAACTTCCTGAGCTAAAGGGAAGCACGCCAGCATGACACCTCTACACCTATGTCTACCAGGCAAACCTGTCAAACACAGTGGCTAAAAAGTGATAAAGCAAGCATCTGCCAGACCCATGAACCTGTGATTCCACTGCTGTGATTAGTATTTCCCTTAATACTTAAACAAGTTTTCTTATTGGTATGCCAATGATTTTGACCTTGACAAACATGCCGTTGACATTAGGGACCTAGAGCCTTTATCTCTATAACAACAGCCAGGGGACTCTCTCTCTTAACTCTTCCCTCTTATTCTCAAAGACACAGTAGAAATATTCTCATTTCACACCTAAACCTTTTACCAGGTTTCCACAGGGGTTGGGTAGGGGACAGAGATATTTCTGTATTCTGTGCCATTAATAAAATTTGCACTTGGCCTAAATTTGATAGGTTGGAACAGAGGATGTACAAACATCAGCCTAATATGCATTTGTAACCAAAAAGGTAAATTATGTCCTGTAACCATTAGAAAAAGAACTTGAGGGGAGAAAGGGAAGGGAGGGAGGGAGAGAAGACTTTTATTTGGTTATAGCCATAGCATCTCAAATGAAACTTTGTGAAAAGCAAAGGAAATTGGAAAGAATATGAGAAAGATGAACCAGTTCTTTCTATATTTGCTCTTCTACAACTGGCAAGAGACAAATTTAGGAAAATAGAATTATATAAAGTGACTTGCTCAAGGAACAGCAAACTACTAGAACTCACTACTTTAAGAGGTGCAACATGTAGGATATTTTGTGCAGCTTTAAGTGCTCAAGCCTATATATTAACACATAAAAGCATATAATAAGATAAAAAATTACGCATATATTTTGACAACATCTATGTAAAAACATAGATGAATGGTATGAATAGAGCCCAAAAAAGACTATAACATAAATGAATTTGGGCTGCATTACTTGGAATGTTAAATTGTAATGTTAGACTTGGCATCGTGAAAAAAAATTACAACACATTAGGAAGTGTCTGTTGTTTGGAATTATATAGGAATCATTAAGGGTCATGTTGTGACTAACCCCATTGTAGAATGGCTCATTGCCATCCACAGAGAAGCCTATATTTCCCAGTGATGACCATTTCTAGACTTCCTGGGATGCATGGAGCTGTAGGATGGGATGAGGGGAATGGGTTGAAGATTCCTGGATAACTTTAACCTTAGGCTTTGATAACCTGTGCAAAAATCTGTTTCTTAAAGTAGTAGGAAGGAAAGAGTGAATGACAGGGAAGAGAGAAGCTGTTACCTATGTAAGCTCATGACTTGCTGTTAAAAATGAGAGACTGAAGGCTGAGAGGGTTTGTTTTTCAACATGTTATCCTTCTAGATTTATTTGGGACACCTCCCTCTTAGTGTTTACAAACATTCAAGAACATGGTTAGACATTTGAGATAGTATTAAGGGCATGAGTTTTTTAACTTCTGAACTGAGGGATGTTTCTAAACCCAAAAGACAGAGGTGCTATTAAAATGTAATCTTGCATAAACATTGGGCTTTATAGTCATGTCTGCTCAACCTATAGAAAGTGAAGAGATGGTTTGCAGAGGGATAATATAATATTGCACAGTCTTTCTTCTAGTATTGAAAAAAAAAAAAAAAGAGCAGTCTCCCTAACAGTCAATAAACCATTTTAACAGATGGCATGCTTTTGGTCTGTTATCTTCAAATTAGATGGTATTTGGTGTTTCTAAACTTTGTACTCATTTTTATACTCTTGGGCAATGTTAGTAGAATAGCATTTGTTTTTTAAATACCTGGTACTTTCATTAAATGGTCTTAGAATGACATTGGTAATGTTAAATAACTAAGTAAGTTTGAATTAGATCAGTTTTGTGCTTTGATTTTGTTACTTTTAATTATGATTTTGAATCTTCCTTTTCTCTCCAAGGAGGATTGGTTGAAATTTTGATATATTGACAGAATTAGTAGTCTTTTTCTTTTCCTTTTCTTCTCTAGAATATAGAGATTGATCAAAAGAGGTTTTTTGGTTGGTCATTTTTGTTTTTGTTTAACTAGTTAACCTTGTTATGGAGGTCTGCTTTCTCAACTTCTGACTATGGATATGGTTATAAAAACCTTAGAGTATTCTTGTAGGACAAGGAAACTTGCTGTATAAAAAAGGAGAACATTTTAGAGATTAGTCATTTCTAACTCTGCTTGATAACTTTATATCTTGATGTCAATGATGGTTTCCAAAATGTGTAACTAGTTGGAAATTCACTTGTGAACAACAGCAAAAATTAAAATTCAGTGTAAAGGAAAACTCACTAATATCCATTTCTTGTTTCTATGATATAATTCATAGCTTGATTTCATTATATTTCTTTAATTTCATTTATTTAACAAATATCAATTGAGAACTTATTTTTGCGACAGGCTCTATGCTCTCAGCCAGGAGTATATAATGGTTAGCATCTGCTTAGAGTCTAGTAATTAATGTCTATGTTAATTACTAATTAATTACATAATTAGTTATTAGTGTCTACAGACATTAATCAAATAAACCATCTAAAACATAAAACTGCAGCTATGACAGATGCTACAAAGAAAAATACAGGAGACCATGGGAAGGAATTTGAACTGGTCAAAGATTAGGAAAAGCTTCTTGAAGTGAGGCTTCAGTGTAAGAGGTTTCTTCCATTGGACAGTATCCGAATAAGTGCTGGAAAGGAAGAATGTTTTAACCCTATAGATGGGCATGGGAAAAGGCCCCTAGCAGGCAGGAGAGCAGCCTGGTGAGTATTAGGCCGAGAGAAAGCCAGTGTGGCTGCAATGCCCAAAATGAAAGTCAAGATATGTGAAGAGGCTGGAGAACTAGGTAGATTTGGATAGCAGTTACATAGATTGTTTTATTTTTAAGTATTCATCAAGCTATCCCCTTTGATATACTTTCTAAATATTATACTTCAATAAAAAAGTTTACTTAAAAAATTTTGAGTGCATTTCAATGAATAGTTTAAGACTGAAAAATTTTTTTACAGAAGAGCAATCACAACTCTCACATTATCAAATGCAACCACTATCCTGGCTTGAATCACCATGGGTTATTTTTATCTGTTCTTTAATATAATTGGAATCATAATGTTTATGAGTTTATGTCTGGCTTCTTTTGATCCATTTTATGTCTATGAGATACTTCTGTGCTTGCATGTAGCAATAATATGTGTATTTTTATTGAAGCATAATATTCCAATGTATGACTATACCATGTTTTATTTACTCATTTACTATTTGGGTTATTCCCAGTATGGGGCTATTACAGAAATTGCTGCTGTGAATATTTTAGTATATATCTTTTTGGAATACATATGTACTCATTTCTGTTAGGAATGTATATAGGAGTCAAATTGCTAGGTTATAGGATGTACATTCATAGGATGTACATATATGTTCAGCGTTAGTAGGTACCACCATAAAATTTTCCTAAATGGTTGTACTGGTTTATACTCCCACCAGCAATGTATGAGAGTTTCAGTTGCTTCACATCCTTGCCAGTACTTGCTATTGACAGTTTTTTTTAAAAAATTAATATAAGTCATTCTGGTGGGGTATAATGTTCTGCATTATGTTTTTAATTTGCATTTCTCTGAGATTGAAAGTTTTTCTTTTTTTTTCTTTTTTTTTTTGGCCATTTTGATATTTTGGGAGGACTAGTACCTACTCAAGCCTGTTGTCCATTTTTCTATTTGATTCTCTGTCTCTCATACTGATTTAGAAGTTCTTCATATTTTTTGATACAAATCCTTTGTCAGATAGATATATTGCAAATATCTTCTATTCTGTGGTAGAAAATACCTTCTACTCTTGATTAAAAATGATTTAAATAATCAATTTTTTCTTTATGATTAGTTAGATAAGGCATTTTTATGCAATCTTACCCTATCCAAAGTCATGAAGATATCCTCTTGTGGTATCCTTTAGAAGCTATTGTTTACTTACACATTTAGATATACATTTGAAATTGATTTGTGTATGGTGTGAACTAGGGGTGAAAATCCATTTTTTTCCAAGTGGATATCCACTTGTTTCAA
Organism: Pteropus vampyrus; assembly: GCF_000151845.1. Taxonomy (NCBI): domain Eukaryota; kingdom Metazoa; phylum Chordata; class Mammalia; order Chiroptera; family Pteropodidae; genus Pteropus; species Pteropus vampyrus. The sequence continues at coordinate 2,319,244 of NW_011888800.1, read as the reverse complement.
TATTATATATTGAAAGGGCCTCACTGTACTGCATGGTCATCTTTGTCATAGATTAAGTGATCATATAGTGTGGATCTGTATCTGAATTCTCTAGTTTCTTCTATTAGTTCATTGAATACTTTTTAAATTATTGTAGCTTTATAAGGAGTCTTGCTATCTGGTAGTGTAAGTTCTCCAACTTTGTTCTTTAAGAGCACCATGGCTGTGTTCAGCTATTTTAGAATCAAGTTGCCAGTTTCTACAAAAAAAAAAAAAAAATCTACTGGGATTTCAATTGGGATTACACTGAAACTGTAGACTAACTTGAAGAGAATTGACATCATTACAATATTGAGGTTTTAATCCATAAATGTAGTACAGCCCCCCATTTGTTTGGGTCTTCTTTAATTCCTCTCAGTGATGTTTTGAAGTTTTCTATGTAGAAATCATGCACATATTTACTTAGATTTTTGTCTAGGTGTTTTTTGATGCTAGTGCCAATACATATGAGTTTGCTAGAGCTGTCATATCAAAATACCACAGAGTGAGTCGCTTAAACAACAGAAATATATTTCCTCACAGCCTGGAGGCTAGAAGTTCAAGATCAAGGTGTCAGAGTTGGTTTCAGTCTGAGGCCTCTCTCCTTGGCGTATTATAGATGACCCTATTCAACCTGTGTCTTTATATGGTCTTCCTTCTGTGTTTGCAAGTATGTCTGTAAAAGGAGATTATCCTTTTCTTATAAGGATACCAGTCATATTGGTTTCAGGCTCACCCATATTGGATTAGACCTCCATTTTACTTTAATTACCTCTTTAAAGACCCTATCTCCGAATACAGTCACATTCTGAGGTACTGGGGTTAAGACTTCATCATAAGAATTTTGAAGAGACACAATTCAGCCCATAACAAAGTGGTGTCAAATCGTTTGTTGATGACATATAGAAATACAATTTTAATTTTGAATATTGACCTTATATATAGTGACCTTGCTAGATTTACTTATTAATTCTAATAGTGCTTCTGTTAATTGTCTAGGATTATCTACATGCACAATCATATCACCTGTGGATAATGACTGATCTCAGAATAAAAGCATTCAGTATTTCACTGTTAAGTAAAATACCTGCTGTGGGCTTTTGTGGATACTTTTTATCATATTAAGGTCTCTCTCTTCCTATTGCTCATTTGTTGAGAGTTTTTTTTTTTTTTTTTTAATCATGAACTAAACTTTGAAGTTCAAACACTATTTAAATGTTAATTGTTGCTCTAATGGAGAAAACTTGATAGGATTTACTGATGGATAATTTTGGTCTGAAGAATAGTGGAAGAATGGAATTTTTTTGTTCATTGGAAATTGAAGCTTTGTGATGTCTCCTAGTTTCTGTGAAATTTGAAAGGAATGATTTGGAGGAAAATGGAACAATTAGTTTGAAGTGTGAGTTTCACTGAAAAAGTTTAAAATTCAGCTACCTAATATTTATAAAACTCTAGATATTTATAATCATCAGCACTTGAGCATTTTAACACAATTTTTATTTCTTTAGTTTTTGCCAAATAGGTATTCAATATTGTTACCGAATTTATTGTCAGTTAATAATAAAAATAACTACTCTGATTTCTTTGCATTAGTTTTTTGGAGTTTGGCACTCCAAAATAATGAGTATGTGAAAAGGTTAAACTGTGCATTGTACAAATCGTTATCATTTGGAGCTATCCAAAAATCATTAAAAAGTATATCACGGACTTGACTTTGGGTCAGATAATAAGCAACAGTCATAATGGCAGTACTAATAATAGCAGTAAGAGTAATAACTAAAGGTAATATTTTTTAAGCAACTAAAAATTGCCTGCTTTTGAGCAGCTGCTGTTCTAAGTGATCTACATGTATTAACACAGTTGTTACAGTAACTCTCATAATACTATTTTATTCTTCCTTTTTGCAGATAAGGATACTGAGGCACAGAAAAATAAGTAACTTGATCCAGGTCTCATACAGCGAATAAATGGTAGAATCCTGATTTGAACCCAGGCAGTTGGTTCCAGGGCTTTCTCTAGAAGACAATGTTATGTTATGCTGGGTTAGAAATCTTTAATTTTAATAGAATCTAAAAATTGTTACATAATAGTACATTTTAATGGCAGACTCAAAAAATCCAGCAGGAGAAATAAAAATGTTATTTAAGTACTCCCATATGAAATATAGGAATTGTCTACATTATGACTTTATTGTTTGCCCCTGTACATGTGCTAGGTACATAGTTCCTCTCCCTCCTATCATTCTTAAACTATTTAGTCTAACCCTGGCCCCAACACTCCTCTTCCTACACCAAACCACTTCGCATACTCTTGATAGTGACAAACTGTCCTGAAGTGAAATTGGATACAATGAAGAGTCATGGTCCTCAGTTTCCATATGAATAAAACAGAGTTGAATTATTTAATCTTTAAAATTCTGGAATGGCTGCACCTAACCTTTAAGCCTCTTAAAAATGCCTGTAATGGCTCTTCAGGTATCCCCAAAATGTCTCGTCCTACCTGTTCTTTCTCCCATTAAACCTGTTTTTCTTCAAGCATTATGTAATGAGATAAAAGCTTTTTTGTTGTTTTAAATCCTTTTTGTTGTTGTTTCATTACGAAAATTTTTACTACTGCTTTCTACTCTTTATTTTATTACTAGCACATCTATGGGTGTATTGTTAGTTCGATAAGTTAGCCTGGAATTCTAACCATCATTTAAAATAGATTTGTGAAGCATAATTCCTTTATGGGTTGAAATTTACATACGCACTTCACACAACATGCACACATTTTATATTTGTGGAGGTTTAATTCATTTATTTAGAAATAATAAGTGAGTCAATTAGCTTTGTTTTATCTGTGAATATAGATAGATTCAATTTCTAACCAAGGAGAACCATCTCAGGTATGTTTTATTTTTATTAAAGATGAGAGAATGTTGGTGATGAATCCACTACTCTTAGATAAAGAACTTAAAGTTAGTGGCCTTATTACAACAGGAAATACATTTTTTTTTAAATGTTAAAGATAGTACTAAAAATCAGATTAAAGTAGCTTACACATTTGGATCTATATTTGTAAAGTTCTGTCTTTTGTCTCATAAACAAAATAGTGGAATTTATTGTTCATTTTCTTTCTACACCTTTGCTCTGCTGTTTGAGTCTAGTGGTTATAAGACTCTGGGGTCAACCTGCCATGGTTCAGATCCTGGTGCCATGTGGCCCTAGCAGTTTTATGTTCTTGAGCAAGTTACTTAATTCTTCTGTACTTCAGTTTTCTGATAGATAGATACACAGTTCAAGGAAGAACTTGAAAGAATTTGGTTTAGGACACTAATTTCAGTAGTAGTTTACTTTGTAGAAAATTTTTCTTTATCTGCAAATTCAGTCCTTTCACTTTTGGCCAAATCAGGTAGACAGCTAGCTTTATGGTGTTCTTGTTCACTCTGTGCCAGACCCTATAGGTAGATACCCATTAACGTTCTCTTCTTTAATCTTGTGCAGCCTTTTATCTGTCTTCGTTCTTCCATTCTTTAAATATATGTGTATCTTTAAATTTCCAAAACAAACTGAGATGGCACAGTGCTTTCAAGCAATGTGGATTTCATCAGCATCACATTCTTCTAGATATATTTTTTCAAATGGAAAGATGGCTCAACATTTTCTATTATTATTTTAGATGAAATGTTCTGCAGTATGTTGTTGACATTGTACTGAAGTAAATACTATATGCTCAAGTCTCTCAGGGACCCTCATGAAAATGAGATGAATGTCCCAGGAGGCTATGTGAGAAAAGAGAAATTCTAAATAAAATAGCATGAATGAAGAGGTACACAATAATTTACTATGAGAAAATATTCTTTTATATAATACTGGACCTAAGAAAATGAAATGTTGGCACAACAGATTGCTATCATTATGTGGCTCTATGTAGCCTCACACACACATAATAATTCTTAATTTTTTCTTTTTTGGTCAAATAGACTGAAGATATTTTGTTGTAATGGTAATGAAACATATTTCATTTATTAGCTATATTCCACACTCATTTGATCTACTACAAATCTCTTTATAACTGATAGTTCATGTTGTCTTCATTTTTGTTTAAGAGGGCAAAAGTGGAACCACACAAATTTCAGGCTTTACTGTTAAGCGAAATGTAAATTTACCCAGGAACTGAAGTGTAATTGAAAAAGGACTAGTGAGCCAATAATAGATTTAGTCATGTTAGGAGATAAATGCAGTCTTCTTTTAGCTTTGAATGTTTCTTTAAGTTTGGGTGCTCTTTCTGCTTAAGGGCATTCCTTCTGAGCGTATGCATTTTCGCTAGCTTTGTCTAATTATTTGCCAAAAGTAGTTTGTTTCTTTTGGCTACTTTTTAAAAGTAATCATTATTAGGGTTTTTTATTCAAAAAAAATATTTTGAAACATTTTATAGTCCTCATAATCCCATAACCCAAATTCCATATGTTCTTGTTGAAATGCAAAAAAATGTGCTTTAATAGGCAAATGAAGGTATAGAATTTCTTTTCCATTCTCTGAAAGCAAAACGTTTATTAGTTTTTACATATTGTACCAGGAAAAAAAAAAGCTTTCTATATTTAATCTTTTATTATGTAAACAAAAAATATTGTATTCTGTGTACTCTGATCTATAGCTCAGGGTTTCCCCCCTCCCTACTTAATATGTTAAAGAGATCTTTCTAAATATTTACTTTTGAGTAGATATTTTTGATGACTATTCAGAGAAATTCAAACAGAAGGATTTAGGTCCTTTTCTGTAAGAATTTAAAGAATAAATTTTGGTTGTAATTCTAGATAATATTTATAGATATGCATAATATCCTTTTTATGTTATGCATTAGATGGGTCCCTGGTTATAGATGACTGAGACCAAATTAAGGTAGTTTAAGATAGAAAAAAAAAAAAAAAACTGTTTTAAGGACAGAAGGGAATCCCATGAAAGTAGTGCTAGGGATCAGAGTACTTTGGAAACTCTTATTTTTTGTTTCTGCTTCTCTTTACTTATCTACTCTATTTTTTCTGAGTCGAATGATTTTCTCAGATCCCCAGATCATGTGATAGAAAACATGGCTTCTCATAGTTTCCAAGTTTATAACTCTTTTTCTAAAAGTCCATCTTAACATGAGATATTGAATTTTTTTAGTTCTAATTTCAAATTTCTGAGAAACAAACAATTTTTGCCCAGCTTCCAGTGCCCACTGTTGAACCAATCGGTTATTGCCATGGAGACCGAATACTCCTACTATAAAAAACAGCTGCGGTTACCACATAGATGATGGGTGGGCATTTTGCAGAAAAGAGACACTGGACAGACAACTAAGTATATATTTACTACATTCATTGACTGAAATTACAAGCTTCTAGGTGATTCCATAGCTCGCTATACAAAGTTTGTGGTATCAATCTTGTACTTTTAGGGAATTTAGTAAAATCCAAAAAAGTCTTGTTATTAATTAATTACAGAGTCTGTGGCCTTCAACAAGATTTCTTAATTCTACTTTCTTGATTATAATTTTATCTCTTTTATAGCCCTAGAAAACTTTATTTTACATAGTGTGTAATTTATTCTTTTTTCTTTTTTTTTTATTTTCAAACTGGCATTTAATCATTTAAACTAGCTAGTGATTTGTGGTCTTCTAAACTCCAAAACAATTTAGAAGACAGTAGGTACTTGGCAGGGTCCTGGACTAAAGAGCAGGTGTCTGGGTGTAAGTTTTGAATTCACTACCCACTCATCATATCACTATAATCTATATATAGCACTACTGTAGTAAACTGTCAAGTTTATCACAGGCTCATTGTAAGAAGGATCAAGTAAGATAATTTATATGAAATTACTTCCAAATTTATGTGTTTTATTCAAACAAGTTATGATTAGACGTTTGACTTTCACACAGAGAATAAAACATGGGAAAAGGAAGTCTTGCCTTCTCAACTAGTCAGAGACTGATGAAGTCCATGTGATTTTGTGGAAGAAAAAAATATAGTTAAAAAGAAAAACTGATCACATTTATGATATGTACACATGAAAAACTATTTGAGCTGTTAAAGATAGCTTATATCCAAAGATAACCCATGCTGATGTTTTGATCAGAGGGTAACCCAGAGAATAAACTTGTCTTTGTAATGACCCTATCTTATAATGAGGTTGATAAAAGAGATTAAGACCATTTAGTTATTTTGACATAATAACATATCTCGACACATGAATCATGTAGTAATGATTTAAACATTAATAAGATAGCACATGACAACACAAAAAATCTCAACCTCTTTCACCAAGAATTTCTAATTCTAAAATTTAATGTTTTCCCCATGTGCCATCCAGTCCTCGTTCCCCCTCCCTGCCACCCAGGGAACTTTTTGGCCCTACTGCTTACTAACTGTGTGAATTAAACAAGTTATTTAACCTTTCTGTGCCTGTTTTCTCATCTTTTAAATTGAGATAATATTAAACCTACTTCAGAGGATTGTTGTGAAAATTAAATTATATTAATACATGTTAATGTTTAAAGAAGTATCTGGTACCTAGTAAGTGGTCAACAGATGTTAATCCTTTCATGGTTTTTTTTTTTTTTTCATTTAATGACATTTTCATTTCATTTCATTTCACTTTGTAGAAACTTCTGAAATTTTGTTAAATATAAGAAATGCTTACTTGCATTTACTTTCTGCAAATAATATTTTCTCTCTTTTTGAACTTTTTATTATGAAAAATTTTAAACGTATATAAAAGTAGCAGGAATAGTATAACTAACTGGACTACCCATCACATAATGCATTTGGCAGCCTCTAAGATGGCCCCCAAATATCTCTGCTTCCTAGAGTCCGCCTTTTGTAATCTTCCTTGCATATGGGCTGGACCTAAATGACTTACTTCTAACAGAATATAGAAAAAGTGATGCAATGTCACTCCAAGATTAGGTTACAAAAAGACTGTGTTTTTTATCTTGTGTGCTTCCTTTCTTGCTCTCTTGCTCTATTATTCTGAGGAAAGTCAGCTGCCATGTTGTGAGCTGCCCCATGAGGCCCCCACATGGCAAGGAACTGAGGGAGGCCTCTGGCTAACAGTCACTGAGAAATTGACAGTGTCAGTTTAACAGTCCACAAGGAACTCAATTATGCCAACAACCGTGTAAGTAGATCTTACCTCATTGAGTCTTCAGATGAGAACACAGCCCTAGCTGATAGCATGACTGCAACTCCATGAGGGACCTTACACCAGGGGTATCCAGCTGAGCTGTGCTTCAATTCCTAAAGCAAAAAAATCTGTGAAATAATAATTTTTTGTTGTTTTAAGCAAGTATATTTGCAATAATAAGTTTTAAGCCAGTAAGTTTTTCTTATACAGCAGTAGATGAGTAACATAATCAGCTTTAAAAATTATTACAGTATTACCACACTGTTTCATCTACATCTCCCTATTCCTTGTTCCTTGTTGGTTATTTGTTTTCTGTAACTTTATTGAGGCATAATTTGCAGCATGTTATAAAACTCACTCATTATAAGGGTACGATTCAGTGATTTTAGTAAATTTATATTTAGTAAATTTTAGTAAATTTATAAAGTCATTCAATCATCGCCACAGTCCAGCTTTAGAACATTTCAACCCCAGCCATTTTCCCTGTGCCATTTGCCGTCATTCCTCTCTCCCATACCTCAACCCTAGGCAACTATTAATCTACTCCCTGTCTCTGTGGATTTGCCTCTACTGAATTTTTCATATAAATGAAATCATCTAATATGTAGTCTTCTGTATCTGGTTTTTTCCACTTAGCATAATGTTTTTTTTTAGGTTATCTGTTTTATACACGTATCAGTGATTCATTCATTTTTATTGCTGAATATCCCATCATATAGATATGTCACGTTTTACTTCCCATTCAACAATTAATGGAAAGTTGATTTGTTTTCAGTTTTGGGCTAATATATATAATGCTGCTATTAACATTCACATGTAAGTTGTATTTACATGTGTTTTTATTTCTCCTGCATAGATACCAGGAATGGAATTGCTGGGTCATATGCTAAATTTATGCTTAACTTTTTAAGAAACTGCCAAGTTATTTTCAAACATCTCACCATTTTAAATTCTCACCTAAAATGAGTGAGGGTTTGAGTTTCTCCGTATTCTTGCCACCATTTGATATTATCTATCTTTTTGAATGTAAACATACTAGTGACTATGTATTGAAATCTCATTGTGGTTTTAATGTTCATTTCCCTAATGACTAAAGATGCTGAGCATCTTTTCATTTGCTTATATACTACTTATATGTCTTATTTTGTAGAATATTTATTGAAATCTTCTCACTTTTTAGTTGTTTGTATTCTTATCATTTGGTTCTAAGAATTCTTTATATATTTTTTATACAAGTCTTTTATCAGATATGTGATTTGCAAATTTTTCTCTCAGCCCATGGCTTATCTTTCCGTCTTCTTAATGGAGTTTTTTGAAGTGTGAAATTTTTAAATATGAAGAAGTCTAATTTGTAAGTTTTTTCTTTTATTAATTGTACTTCTGGTTATGTTTTTAAGCTAAGGCCATTAAGATTTCTCCTGTGTTTTCTAAGTGTTCTATAGTTTTGCTCTTACTTTCAAATTTTTGATATAATATATTTCTAAGCATTTTTTTTATGTTTGGTGTGAGGTAAGGGTCCAAATTAATAATTTTGCATATGGATATCCAATTGTCTCAATACCACTTGTCAAAAAATTATCTTTTCATTCATTGAGTTGCTGTGAAAGTTTGTCAAAAATCAATTGACTGTAACTGTAAAGGTTTTTTTCTAGACTCTCAATTCTGTTTCATTGACCTATATGCCTATTACTACTACAGTACCATTATCTTGATTGTTTTGGTTTTATAATAAATTGAATGTTTTGTAATCAGATAGTGCTTCCTTCTTGTGTCCTGTCTGCACAGCCTCACCATCAGCCAGGAATGAGTAGCTAGCTGGGGTCCTCTCTGGTGTCTGCTGCACATGTCTACTGCAGAGCTTATCAGTTCTATGCTGTCTGGTTTTCTGGCTAGTCTGAAAGTCCACTGCTTAACAGAGCCAGGACTGCAGCCTCAGGCTAACTGAGCCACTGATCCTCTCACTTCATTTGCCAGGGAGATCACAGTTGTTACTGACAATGCTTCTGGGTGTAGAGATTTTCCATGTCCCACTCCAAATCTAGTCAGCCTCTACTGTCAATAAAACTGCTAGTTTTCACAGCTTGCTCTGCCTTCCTATGGGAGCAGCCCCAGGCAAGAATGGTACAGAGTCCCAAAGTTCAGTAGCTTTTCATATATAACCACTTCTTAAGGTGGTATTTTACGGTAATAAGTTTTAAGCCAGTAAATTTTTCTTATACAACAGTAGATGATTAACATAATCAGCTTTAAAAATTATATATATTACCTTTGGTCAATTTTCTGATCCCTAAGATAGTTGTTTTTGACATTTTATTCAAGTTCGTTATTGCTTTTGGGGGGACAAGATTTACTAATAAGTAAATCTACCATACTGGAATTCCTGCCTTCTTTTTTGAACTTTTTATTATTTAATTTTTTCTTAAATTTTGTTTAAACGCTTAAAAAGAAGGTAAAATAATATAATAATCCCCATGTACCTTTTAAACAGTTTCAAGAACAATTATACCATAACCCACCTCGTTTCATTTAAAAACAGACATTTATATAATTTATAAGTATTTCAGTGCCTATCTCTAAGAGATAAGGTTTTCTTTTTAAATATAATGACAATACCATAAACACACATTACAATTCACAATAATTTTTTAATTTGTTACATATTCGGTCAGTGTATATAACATTTACAAAGTTTCCAGCTATTTTGTAAATGTCTTACATTTTTTGATTGTTTTGTTTTTATAGTTGTTTATCTAAAGCAGGATCCAAATGAATTTTATGTGTTGTAATTGATTGATATGTCTTTTTTTTTTAAGTCTCTTGTAATGTTTATGTTCTCTTTTAACTTTGTAGAGGTCACTTGTCTAGAGTTTCTCAAAGACTGACAAAATTCCTACATTGTATTACAATATGTTTACGATATTAATGATTCTATCATTTCTGCTTCACTTAATAGTTGGAATATTCTATAAAGAGAGACTTCCTTTTACCTATTATCTTGTTACCCAGTAATACATTTCATATAGGAAAAACAGGACAAATTTTTAATTCTTAACTTATTTGAAAATATTTTCTTAAAGATAATGCCCAATCTTAAATATATGGTAGTTTAAATTATTATATTATTTTAATGAAATTCTTGTTAGATATTAGCATGCATTATGTAAAATATGATAAAGCTTCTTTTAAACATTAAACTACTATAGGTTTTCCAGACATCCTGTGTAAAATCCCACAAATATATTTACTATTTATGTAGCTGTTATTGGATAGAAACCTGTATAACCTTTAGATTTAATTGTTGTGGTTGTTTGTTGGCACCTCATTATTGCTGAATTTTAGTTTATTAAATCTTGAGAATCTTCTTTATGCCAAATTCAGTTTTAAATATAAGTCATCATCAGGTCTCTGATGGAGATCATCCTAACATAGGATTTCCTGAAAGAATCGTGTAGGCAAATGCTGTATAAATAGTTGAGCTTTTAAAGAGAGAAACCACAAAATACATATATATATTTGGCTGCAAATAATCATCTATCTGATATTAGACTTTTTAGCTAATGTTGTTATGAAGTCTTGTTGGCTTGAACCCACCCCAGGAGCAAAATTTGATTATTACTATAAAATCATCAAATTATTCAAGATTAACTTTTTTCATTAACCAATGTCACCATAAAGTTTTTTTAAGTAAATAAATAAATAAAAGATTAACTTTTGTTTTCTTCAAAGTTTAATATGATTTACAAAAGTTGTTGCATACCAAAATAAATTTTGTTATTCAGAGTAATTTTTTAAAATAGTAACATTTTCACTATTCAGGAAAATACATTTTAAAATATGGTCAGTTGCATTTACAATCCAATAATAAATACATTATTTCAATAAGTAGCATTATTCTTATTTGCCTTTAGTTACTTTTAGAGGAAGGACCTAGTATTGTAATTATAGAGTCTCAACTAAAGCAGTAATTTTCTTTTCAATTAGAATTTTAATACTTATTATCATTGTACTTTTTATTTAAACAAACTGTTAACACTCTCGCATAGATTTGAAGTTGTGCATTATTCAGAGGGACAGTGTTGTGACCATTAATGTGAGACATGCAGAGGTCAAAGGGAGCATGCATTAAGGAACGCTGTGGTATGAGGCGGGGGACTGAGAGAGGGAGAGAAGGACAGAGGGAGGGAGAGAGAGAGAGAGAGGAAGAAGTGAGAGGAGAGAGGGAGGGAGAGAGGGAGGGGGAGGGAGAGAGAGAAGAGAAACCAGAAAGCCCTCAGAATTTCTAGAAGCAGCTAATTAAGTCATTTCTTGGTGATCATTTTGAATTTCATCTTGTAACCCTAAGATAATTTTTCAGCTGCTCTTTGTTGAACTCTGAAAGGTGTAGAAGTCTTGGAGAAGTGTTAACCTCAGAGTTAACACTGCATTTTAACCAGTGTTAGTCCTTGATGGACTCCTATTTTCAAAGCATTTCGTGAAAGGTCTACATTGCTTCTTGTAGCAGTTAGGGAAGCAAAACTTGATCTGAGCTTCAAATAATTCTTGAATAAAGCAGTGACTTCAGAGAGTCTGTATTAAGCTTTTCAGAATATCGAGAATAAAATTTTAAAGTACAATGGTCTTAAATCCTTATGTGAGTAGTAAGTTTGAAATTCTTTTGGAAACTAATTTGTGTGGGTCTCTGATATTTAGCAGCTTATATTTGTGTATATTGGCCCAAGTCTCCTCCTATCACAATTGTACTTACTGAAAAGTTGCAATTGATAAAGAGCAATGAGAATCTTGTCTCAGTTGAATACATTATCTGATCATAGTAGAAGAGAAGAATAAAGATGATAGGGTATTAATTTGAAATTTTCTTTGTCAGAGGGTTTGGGACTCCTGTTCTGCTTTCTAAATGGATTTTTCATAGCTACTGCCCATTATGTCTTTCAAAGATAATTTTCTGTTCTTTTCAGATTTAGTTTCTTATAGTTTTTACTGATACATCAGTTTATAAGCTAACCTTCTTCTATAGTTAAAGCAATCTTAATCAGGAATCTGAGAATGCTTTGAAAATCATAATAGGCTCTGAAAGTTTAAGAGTTTACCAGCCTCTCTATCTAATTATGGTAGGAGCTTTTAAATCCTCTTAGTAAAATAATCAGGCCCCTGATAATATGATTATTTTAATTGGTAATATTACAAATGACTATTGGTACGCATTGTTATAGGTTAAAAATTATCTGCTTTCTTACTTAGTTTAAGAGCTTGCTATAGTTTTAGAGTACCCCAGACTTTTTAAAAATTACTGAAATTGCATCATATTAGGCACTAGGTAAAACTATGGACAAATGATCTTGAATTCATATTCACCTTCCCTTAACAAACCATTAAATATTTGGTTTATTTGGTATAATTTTCGAAATATCTTAGAAGCAGTATTGTGATTTTTTTCTCAATATAATCTGAGTATCTAGTTTTATGGATACCACTTCCCTAATCCACTGTATATTTTTACTATCTTTATGTAGGTTTGTTTATATATGTGTGCGTGCATGTGTGTGTTTGTATGAGTATATGAATAAAATATCCCTAGACTTTTCTCTAAATAACATATTCTTCTTTAAAATTTTAGGGTAATTTGAATGTTTACTATACCATTTCTTTCCAGACAGACATTGTTACGGTGGTAAGCAGTTCTGTTTAGTTATAGGCTTATCAGTAACCTTTACACATAATGTGATATTGTCTGAATGTCTTATTTTGTTCAGCTTTCTCTGGCACTGATGAAGCCTAAGGCTGCTGTTTCTTTGAGTTACTGATAATTTTTTATCTGATTAACTGACACATTTAGTTGAAATCAGACACAGCCCTTAGGCTGGGCATGGATTTAATTTAAAAAGTATCAAAGGTTTGCTCTGTGTGCTATTTAATCATCATGTTTATCAGGCAAAGAAAAATTACCGGAAGGACCATAGGGAGAGGGTTATCTTAAGGAGCAGTAGCTTGGGAAATTGATAATAGCTACAAGGTAATTTACTGCTAACTTTTACATTCATTAATATAACATTTCCCGCTAATAATTACAGTGCATGTAATATACTAATTAAATTGAAAGCATTATCACTAATTTTCTTTTTGCTGAACCCTAAGATGGCTTGATAAGAAGTGAGAATGTGAAATTGAAGAAAACCCATGTAGTCACACCAATTTAAACAATTGGTTAGTTGGCTGGTTAAAACATTTTGGAGATAGAAAATGAAACTACTATGCATGTTCAGAAAAACTCATTTTAGGCTTTGACAAGGAAATGAAATTTCTAAATGAATGAAATCACTAGGTACTGCAAGTTTGTAAAATATTACACTGCTCTGACCTGTAAAAGTAATATGTCTACCAGGAACCAATGCATCACTACCATCCATGTGTTATGATGGCACCACTCTAATGAATGAATATGCTGGATTGATGGAGTACACTGATGCTAGGGGGCCTTTGCAGTACCTTTGTTTGTTATATATCTCTTAACACTTCATAATATGATTCATTATTTCCTTTGGAAAAATATTTCATGCTATGTAACAAAGCACAGTAACTCCATGTTAATATTTAAGAGAAAACCTACCCCCAAAGATCCCTTAACAAAACAAACAAAAAATCTTTTAAAAGATTTATTTAAACTTTTATGTAATTCAGACAATAAATGTTATACTTTGATATATAGTTATTGTATAATTGTATATTTTAATCTAGCAGTAAGCCTCTAGGGTTTTTTCCCACTTTCATTAATGATATGCATAGGGTATAATAAAAACTAAAATAATATAATCATTTCAGCTTATATGAAAAATAAAACCTATAATTAAGAAGTCTTATGTTTGTAGTTATTATAAAGTATTATGCCACCTCTAAATGTCTTTTGTCACAATTCACAATGAATTTGTTTTTATTTTGTTTGGTTTGGTTAGATTTTTGAAAGTCTCATGTTGTGTTCATTCTCAGAATAGAGTTTAGTCATTTCCATGGAAAGAAAATATTATAAAAGTTGAAAAGCTTTAATAAATGGAAATCTGAATAGTCTTTTACAACCTATATTTCACAGATTATGTTTCTTAACACTTAGTGTTCTGTAACTCTTCTATAGTGAATGTTCTGAAGACTAAGTAAATGCACTGGGATTTCTCTATAATACGTATTGTGACTGGCAAGTGTAATTCAATCTAAAGTCAGTCTCTCTTGTACATGATTGATCACAGGAACTTGTTTTAAAGGAATTTCACTTCTAAGAATACCATAGAATAGATCATGAAGACTTTGTAATTGCAAAGTTTTAGTGTAATTTATTTTTTCTTATGTACATTGAATATAGTATAGTAGCAATAAACTAAAATCAAGTAGAAAAGTGGAATCTTTGTGCTTATGTGCAGACTTTTAGAAAAATTAAAAATTTTAGATTGTGTTTAAATGATAGTATTCTAATTTTCTGTTATTTAAAAATTAAAGATCATTTCTAGCATCATTTATACTAATTTCTTTGATAATTTGCTTTAGAAAGCGTGAAGCCGTGTTTCATTTATTTTACTTAACCCATCAGGACCGAATCACAGGGTATCTTCTCAAATCATCTGTTATTGCATCATCCTTACTTCAGACATGACCATATTTGTTAGTCTGAACAACTCAGTATTAGAATAATAGATATGAGAAGAAGTCTAAACCTCTTATTTACCAATAAGGAAACTGAGATCCAGAGAAATTAGAAATCTTGTCTAAAAGACTCATAGTGATTATCAAGAATAGATATACTGTAAGATACTATTTCTATCATGGGAACTCAATCAGTTAGGAATATTTATTACTTTTATAAGTCATCTAATGGTTTTTATAATTTAAAATGGCTATATATTTTAAAGCTTTTTAAAAAATTAATAAGCCTTCTCTTGTCCCAAATCTTTTCATTTCTTCTGTACCCTTTATAGCCACTTATAGCTACATTTTTTTGTTTTATAAAAATTTAGTTTGTTCTTTTTATTTACTATTTGTATTCTTCATTCTCTATTCATATCTCTTTTTTTTCCAGGTACATGTAAGCTTCTCGAGGGCAGAGACTATGGCTTATATCACTGTTTAATGTTCTTCCCATTTTTTTCCTTTTGGTTTGTTAATAGTATTATTATTATTTTTGCTCTGCTACTTTTACCCTCTTCTTGACTCTTTTTTTTATCCAGCTTCTTTTACATTGATTTCAGATTTCTCTGTTGCTTTATATCTAACAATTAGTGATATTAAAATGTAAACATAATACAACTGGCAAAATACAAAATGCTTCAAAACAACATTAAAATGCTCTGTTTTTTTAGCAACTGCATCAGAAAAGTTTTCCTTTCTGTAATTGACCACTGAATATCAATGACTCAACCTAAGAAATATATAATTCATTTTAATCAATGTGTCCCCAATAGCAATGCTGTCTCTTTAACTGTAACTGTTTTTTTTTCTTAGTCAGTGCTTGGTCTGGAAAGACCTCAGCAAGTTTGGAATGCTAGCTCCAGTTAGGTTCTCCAGTTTTATGATTTCAGAAGGTCTTCAGCTTTAGAGAGAGTTCAGAGAAACTAAATAAACATTGATGTCCGTAGCTTATGAAACCATTACTGATCTTCAGGTTTATTTCTAGAGCTGCCCAAGAGCTGATATAAGACCTTGAAATGAGGAAATCACACCAGCAATCTCTTGGATGTATGCACAGTTTAATGTGTGGAAAGAAGACCTAAAAAGGACCATCTCCATGTTTTGTTTAACTCTCACTCTTCTATACAATGTTTAATCTCAGCAGCCGAAATCAGGATAACTGTGCACTTAGTGTCTGCTGGTGCGGTGCTTCATTGTCCAGATACAGGGGTAAAGCCAGAAGGAAAGATAAAATCAAGAATGGTAGTAGCTGTTTAAGCTTTTTTTTCAATTCTCCCAAGTGTCATAGTTTGCAGGTAGCATGAAGAGCAGTATTCTAACTACTCCCTTCATAGGACTGGGCCTTTATGTCACAACTTTTGATATCAAAGATTTTCTGAATGAAGACATTTCATGCATTTACTGCTTTCAGTACAATTATGGAGCTGATGTTCATTAATTATATAATGCTGGCTTATTGATGATGAATAATAAACATTAAAAAATTATTTAATTCTATGCATTTATATAGTATCCAGTATGGTTTGAAAGGAATACTATTTGGTGGTAAGCATTCTTTTTTCCTCAGGAATGCTAAAATGAATAACTAAAAGGTGATCTTTGCAGGAAAAAATGGTAAATAGATCTGTGTTTTGACTTAATTAGCCTGACCATGTGCAGCCATCAGCAGATTAACCTTAAAAGAATTGTGAAAAGTATAGTCTCTGCCTTGAAACTTTGATGGTTATAGCTCTGGGTTTTTGTTTTGTTTTATTTTGTTTTGTTGAGTTTATCAAGAGCAAAGAAGAGCTAAGAATATAACTGGTCCTCAGTATTTGTTTCTCCTTTTGCAGTTCCATATGTTTATGTGGCAACATTTTGCTAGAGTTTTAAACCTAGTGACTATAGTTGTTAACAGCACTTCAGGCAATAAGATGTAGATCAGGGCTAATTGCAATTTTCCCCTTGAATTATTCTCTCTTAGAGAGGGGAAAAGATTAACTTAGTTTATAAATCAGTTTCTTGCCAAATTTGCCAAGGGCAAAGATTTAGAGAATTTTGCTGTTAATGCTGCTGTTAATTTTATTTATTTATTGACTAGGCAATGCATTCACCAGGTTCAGAATGTAAAATGTTCAAAATGTTCATGGGGACCTCCAATTTGTAGCCAAAGTTGGGCAGAAGTTGGGGTATCCTGCAGACCTACTACTTGTCATCGGCAGTCTTGTGGGATTGAGCCATTAACTTGTGGAATCTGATGCTATGTCCAGGTCGATAGTGTCAGAATTAAGTTAAATATAATGGTGTTATATTTTTTTTGGTGTAGTAAGTGTTGTTTTCCCTGTTCTTTTCTTTTTTCTCTTGTTTTCCTTTTTTTTTTTTTTTTAAGTTTTCTTAAATTATTACATACTGTTAATATCATTGTACTGGTCTTGGGCCTCTTTGCCTTCTTATCCATTTCTTGTCCCTTTCAGGCACTGGTTGGTGTCCCACGGGGGCTTAGCGGACTTCGATTTCCTCACTTCCATTAGCTAGCTTTCCCTTGGATTTGGTCAGTGGGAGCCCCTAGGGAGACTGAAGGTCAGAAAGAAGGGAGAAACACTTGTTCTTTCCTTTTTGCCTGTCTGGATGGAGTCTCCGCTGTGGCTGGCTCACCTCTTGGCTTCAGCTCCTACTGGACAGATCCACTGAGCTTTTATTTTCTGCCAGGGTACTTAGTTCCCAAGTTCTTTTGTCTCTGCATCCTAGGGGTAGTAACTGCTTTCTGCTGTTGTTGGTCTCCAGGATACTTCTCTGTGCTCTATTTGATTTCTCAGTTCTATCACCATATAATTAATTCTCCATACTTTAAATTCTTCTTAGAGTGGTTTCTGTTTTTCTGGTTGGATTTTGGCTGATACAGTCATTGGAGTCCTAATTTTATAAAGTATAACTTTAATATCACTAAATAATAAATTAAATAGACATCTCTTTACATTTATTATTATAGGATCCATATAAATGACTGAATTCTCATCCATTTTTTTATGATTGACTATAAGATACTAGACTGGGTGCTATGAGGATGCTTACAGAATCTAATAGAACTTTATATATATAATATATATGTTATATATATATTAAATAACATGTAAAGTACTTCAAGAAGTGTACAGAGTAAGAGGTATAAAGGGTTTAAAAGGAGAGAAAGATCACTTCTGATCAGAGGGATCAGGTATAACTGCGTGGGTTGTAAAGAATGAGTAGGATTGCACTTGGTGAAGATTGGGACCAGAGGATGGATAGAAAATTGCAAATGGAAAGAAGAGTAAGAACAAAGGTATGGAGATGGTAATTAGTGCATTAATCCTAAATAGTAGATAGTTATGTAAATTATTTACAAAAATATATGTAGATTAGAGAGATAAATTTATTTGGCAGATGGAGAAGTATGAAGGGATAGACTTTAGGAAGATAAATTTGTTAGTTGAATCAATTGGAGGGAGAAGAAATTAGAGGTAGAGAGAGCAGTGGTGACTCCATTGATATTATTCTAAGGAGAGCTAAGAGAATCTGCAGTGGGAGTATTGTAAGTGAAATGCCTAATTTGCCATACTAGTTATGGGGAGTCTTTGTATCTCAACAAGTATCTGGCTCTAGGTGAGCACCTGCAGAAAGTGGAAAGACTAATGTCACTTGCAAATTTTGAGACTGGGTGGTGTTAGTGATAAAAATAGAGAAAAGAGGAAATGAAGTTAGTGAGGAATAAGTAATATTTTATTACCCTTTATGATTATTTGAGCACCATATGTTATACTGGTTGCCTCATAGAACCTTATGAACTAAATATTATCATTTGTATTTTATGAAGAAACTGTGCTTTCTTCATAAGAATTAAGTGATTTGTAGAAGATTTTGTTATTGAGTATGTTGTAAAGCTGAGCATTTTAGGTCTTTTCTTGTTTTTTTAATTGTTGTTTTAATATTTAAATTAAATATTTTCTCTCATGGCTGTGTCATTCTTGACTGGATAATGTTTCTGTATGTTAGTAGAGGTAAAACTGAACTGGAAGATGGCATATCAGAATCTTTCCATAGTGGTGCCACCAACATATTTTATGAACTTATAGTACTAAACATGGTATATTCCCTCCTGATCCTTCATTTCCTTCTAACAATTGCACCATCTCTCTTTACAACAGATCTTTTTGGAATATTTATTTATGTTTATTTTCTTTCTCATTGCCTGTTCTCTTAACTTGTTTCAGTTTGGTTCCTATCAACACAAATTTATTAAAACTTCTCTTGTTAAAGTCAGTAACAACCGAATGCATTGACATGTTTCACTCTTTTTTTACCCTCAATCTTTCCTCTCCTTAACCTCTTTATGACACTTAGCACTGTGGACTTTCCTTCTTTTTTAAATCCTCTTTTGAAAATAAATAATAAAATAAAACCTCTTTGACTTTGGCTTCTGTGTTTTCTCTCCCTCCTAGTTTTCTATTTGTTTCTTTGTCCTTAGTTTTCTTCCATGATCTTTCTTTCTCTGCCCACTTTATAAATGTTACGGTTCCTCATAGCTTTAGTCTTTACTTTTTCTTTCAGTCTATACTTCTTTGCTGTTTGATCTCATTTCTTATGATGGCTTCAGCTACGACTCATGTACACATTTATATCACCCAGTTATACCTGTTTTTCGATCTACATACCCCACTCTCTACTCATCAGCTCTTGTTGAATGCCCAATGACACATAAGGCTCCATATCCAAAATAGTACTCATCATATTCCTCCTCAAATTTTTGTATTTCTTGTAAAATCAGTGCCATTGCTCTCTATCAAGTGACTGAGCCAAAAACTTGAGAGCATTCTGGATTCCTGTCTCAGCCACATGCCACCAAAATCTGTTGATTGTTTCTTATATCACAAATGTATTCTTGTCATTGTCATAATTACTGCCTTAGTGTAGGCCTTCATCATTTCTTACTTAGATTTCTTCAGGGTTCCCTAAGTAGTTGTTCTACTTCTAACTTTATACTTTCTGCTCAGTACTTCTATTTAATCTTTTAAAAATGTAAGTCCAGTTGCTCAACAATGTTAATGTATTTAACATTCCATGTTTTTTTATTGGAAGAATTAATGTCAAAATGTCCATACTACCCAAAGCGATTTACATATTCAGTACAATCCTATCAAAATCCTAGTGGTAATTTTCATAGAAATAGAAATAAAAATTTTTAAATACGTGTGGAAATGCAAAAGACTCCAAAGAGCTAAAGCAGTCTTGAGAAAGAAGAACAAAGCTGGAGGTATCATACTTCTTGATTTCAAACTATATGACAAAGCTATAGTAATCAAAACAGTATAGTAATCAAAACAGCATGGTAAAAATAGACACATAGATTAATAGAACAGAATAGAGAGCCTAGAAATGAAACCATGCACATGTGGTAAATTAATTTTTGACAAAAGACCAAGAATATACGATAGGGAAAGTATAATATCTTCAATAAATCATGTTGGGAAAACTAGCCACATGCAAAAAGAATGAAACTGGACTTCTAGCTTACATCATACAGAAAAATCAACTCAAAATGGGTTAAAGACTTTAATGTAAAATATGAAACCATAAAATTCCTACAAGAAAATGTAGGAGGTAAACTCCTTGATATTGGTCTTGGCAGTGATATTTTGGATTTGACACCAAAAGCAAAGACAATGAAAGCAAAAATGAGTAAGTGAGACTATATCAAACTAAAAAACTTCAGTACAGCCTTGGGAACCATCGACAAATGAAAAAGGATCCTATGGAATGGGAGAAAATATTTGCAAACCACATATATTATAAGGGATTATATAAGGAACTCATACAATTCAATAGCAAAATAAAATAACCCAATTAAAAAATGACCAAAGGACCTGTATAGGCATTTTTTCAGAGAAGACATGCAAACGGCCAACAGATACATGAAAAGGTGCTCAAAATCACTAATTATCAGGGAAATGCAAATCAAAAACCACAGTGAGATATCACTTCACACCTGTTAGGATGTCTGTTATCAAAAAGTCAAGAGATAATAAATGTTGGCGAGTATGTAGAGAAAAGGGAAACCTTGCACACTGTTGGAATGTAAACTGGTATAGCCACTATGGAAAACAGTGTGAACTTTCCTGAAGAAATTAAAAATAGAACTACGATGTGATCTAGCAATCCCATATCTGGGTATTTATCCAAAAGAAGTGAAATGTTCATCTCGAAAATATATCTGTACTCTCATGTACATTGCAGCATTATTCACAAAATGTAGTAATAACCTAAGTGTCCATTGACAGATGAATAAAGAAAATGTAGTGTGTATATCTATACAATGGAATATTATTCAGCTTTAAAAAAGGAGAAAATTCTGCAATTTGCAACAACATTAGTGAACTTGGAAGGCATTATGCTAAGTGAATTAAGCAAGACAGACAAAAACAAATACTACATGGTATCACTTATATGTGAAATCTTTAAAAAAAATTTGAAAAGCTGAACTCATAGAAACAGTAGAAAAGTGGTTTGTTAAGTGCTGCGGGATGTAGGAGATAGGGAGAGGTTGGTAAAGTGGTACAATCTTTGTTATAAGATGAATAAGGTCTGAGGATCTAATGTATGATATGGTGACTGTAGTTGATTATACTGTATTGTAGTATTGAAATTTGCTTTGGGAGTAGAATTTAAATGTTCTCATAAAAATAAGATAAATATGTGAGGTGATGGATGTGTTAACTTGATAATGAGGACCCTTTTACAATGTATATGTATATCAAATCATATTGCACATTTTAAATATCTTACAGTTTTATCAATTATATCTCAATGTAACTGGAATGATTTTAAAATGTATTTAAAACATTCCTTTTATATAAATTGCATTTTAAAAGTTATCTCCAGCTAATCAAAATAAGTTTCCATAGGAGCTTAGAAAATGAGTCTAGAAAGCAGCTTCTAAACAGATTAAACACTTGCCACCAAACTGGTTTGCTTAGAAGTAAATACTTCTTGATTGTTGCTTTATTCTCCCAACAAGGATTAACAATTTAATCCTTTGTTTATTTGTGTTGTTCTTATTAAAGAGTTATATAGAAGTCCTCAAACTGTCACTTTATCTTTTTAGCAAGAAGAACATTCTTGGGAAACTCAAGGTAAAAAGCAATGGTCATTCTAGATTTCTGTTCAGTTTCACATACAGGTCGAATTTGTTCTAGGGTCACCAGCAATCTCAGTTTCTCCTTTGAGTTTGGGACACAGTATGTGAGAAACGAGTGATTTATTCAAAACTGGGGTGTCTTACTGTGGCAACTAAGATGAAGACTCAAAAGTGAAATAATATATTGTTAGTTTTAAATGGAAATAAGTAACAAATGATTTTGATTTTCTGCAATTTCTTTGTCGTTTAATTTTCAGCCTTCACAGCTTTTTTCCCATTTAACTTTGAGAGCTCACAGAGACAATAATGCTACAATAAGTGACCTAATACTCTATCATGAGCTCACTGTTTAACAGAAGAACTACAGATGGTGATCATTTTCCATTTTAAAATGTTTTATATCGATTATGCTAAGAAAAACAAAAGCCTAAGTCCCCTTTAGTTTTAGTCAGATGCCTGAATATATCACTTGGAAATTCTGTCACTTTCAGTGTTATTTCTTATAAAACAGTATTCATTTCTGTTATTTTTATTAACCTGGACTTGTGTAACTCTACCAAAGTGAAAAATACCTTCCAGCTTCATCAATATTGTTGCAAATGGCAGGATTTCCTCCTTTTTTCAAAAAGGAAAAAGCATCTAGTGCTTTACTGGCCATGTACATTTCTCATTTAGTTATCCAGGCCCTACAACATGGTTGGCATTCACAAGTATTTCTTACTTAATAATGTCATGTGCCAGAAGTCCAAATATCGCTACTCAGCTACAATGCAAGTATGCTTCTTTAATGAATGGCTCATATTAAAAATGTTAGAATGCCTTTCAGATGAAAAACACTTTAAATTCAGCAGACCATTTTTTTTTTCTCAATAGGCAAGAACTCATTAACAGAATAATACTGGTAACTGAGACATTTTTCAAAGAAAATAATATCCTTGATAAATGCAAGCTGCATATCTTCACATCTTTAGAATAAGTAGGCTTAGATTTCATTTGTATAAGAGGACAGCTTGTTTTCAATTTATCTTATTGGCTTCATGAACCAACTTCTCAATATGGAGACAAATGAATGTTAAGTGAACAAATCTAATTTGGGTCTAGATTTCTACCTTTAAACCCTCCTTCTAAACTTGTAATTATTACTATTAACCATATGGCTGACTGCCTTCATCATCTCGATCTGCGTATTGGAAGCCTTTTAGCTGTGATATGGTAGAGCTTTGCAAAAGAATGAGAACACCACATTGGGTACATTTTCTAGTAGAAGTCCATTTCTATCCTTGTGTGTCTATATTCCTGGTACTTAAGGGACAGATTTTACGAGTAGTCATTAATAAGGCTTTAGGACTAGGTTATAAATTCATATTGGCAGGTCTATTTCATACTTCGTTTGGTGATTAGAATAGGACTAATGGCATATTAGGCCTTTATCAGTTGGTTGTTTAATATGGAAGATTCAACCACATAGGTACCAAATGGAGGCAGATGATTAGGACTGTATAGACTTGTTAGCTGATAAATTATATACATTTTTTTCTTAGAACCTGAGATGGAAACAAGCTTAAATACTTGAAGAACAACAAGAAGTTCAGTGTGGATAATTGGGGTAAACTGGGAGGATAGTAGTAGGGAGTGGTGTCAGAGAAGTTGGCAGGGTCCGGATCATACAGAACCTAATATATTATCAACAAGGATCTTGGATATTACTCTAAAGTAGTATGAGAAGCCACTAGAAGATTTTCAATCAGAAAGCTACATGTTCTGATTTATATTTTGAAAGGTCACTGGTTACTCTGTGGAGATAGACTGTAGTGAAGAACAGTGGACTTAGGAGGCCAGTTATAAAACTATTGCAGTAGTCCAATTGAAACATGGTTAAGAACTAGAGTTGTAATGGTCAAGGAGATGAGAAGTGATTGGATTCTGTATATTTTTAGAAGAGGAAACTAATAGAATTGTTGCTTGATTAAATGTTAGTCATAAGGGAAAGGGAATCATGGATCACTCTAAGGTTTTTGGCCTGAACAATAATATATGTGCAGTGCCAATTCCTAAGGTGGGGAGCCAGATGGAAGGATCCCTGGGTAGGGTCTGTATATGTGCCTACGTCAAGGTTTTTGCTTTGAAACTTTGAGATACTTAGTAGACACCCAGATGGACACAAGAGCAGACATTTGGATTATGTATCTCAGGGAGAAGCAGGAATTTTTAAGTTATAGATAAATATTTTGAACCATGCAACCGGATGAAACTGCTGGGGAATGAATGTAGCTAGAGAAAGGAAGAGAGGCAAGGACTGAGCTCTGGGTACTTTAACTTTTGATCAAAACAGAGATCATGAAGTGGACAAGGACTCAATAAGGGAGAATAAGGAATAGCCATTGAGGTGAGAGGAATAAATCAAGTAAGGTAAGGACAGAGAACTGACCATTGAATTTGGCAAACTTAGTGGTCACTGGTTGACATAAGAGAGGTTTTGGTAGACTGATGGGAGCCCAAGGTTTCCTGGAGTGGGTTTAAAAGAGAATGAGTGATGAGGAAATGAAGAAAAATATATAAAATCTTTTGGAAAGTTTTACTTCAATAGAAAGAAATAGTGGTACCTGGAAGACGACATGAGTTTTCAGCATTTATTACAAGAACATGATGGTGCAGAAAAAAAAAATGGTTTAGTCCTTAAGCAAGCTGTCCAGATGGATTGGGATCATGAGCAGAGGGACTTAAGCAGGGTCAGTTTACCTATTTTCATAGGAGGAGGCAAAATCTTTGAATATAGATGTTGATTGGTTGATAGAGTAGATGATCCTTAGTGAAATCTTTCAGGCTTTCATTTTCTTTTCTAAATGTTTAGGATGGTTTTCCCAAAAGCAGGAAAATTCACCTGTGTATTCTGATGGTTATGCTTTTCTTTATTTTGTATTTAAATCTGAGGGCTAAAGATATAAATTTCTAACATTCTAAGTAGTTAGCAAATTGTTCAATGTCATTTTTTTATAGAGAGAATCCTTTCCCACCAATTTTCACTGCCAACTTTATTGTATACTGCATATGCACACTTAGGTCTTCTGTGTACATTCTGTTCTGTTTCATTGATTTGACTATTTCTGGGTCAGCATCATGCTGTTTTAATTATAGTATCTTCGGAATATGTCTGAATACCTGTTAGTGCATATCTATTTCTTATCTTTTCAAGTTGGGAGATATTAATGAACTTCTTAGAATTTTCTGTATATATATATATATATATATATATATATATATATATATATATATGTTACAAATCTACACTGGGCTTTTAAGGCAGAGGATTACGGTTTGACTCTCAGCATTTCTTTCCGTTTGTTGCAAACTGTATTATATTTTGGCAACTGTTCTTTATAGGCTCTTTATACTGTAGTATAGGCTCTTCTCTATGTCATTGTAGGTGAAAATTTATTCTTTCTTTTTCTCCCCCTCATTCACTTAGTTTACAAAAAGGAAGAATTGTGGACATAGATAACTGTATTTCCTAGAATTAGTTTTTGTGTCTCTCAGTCCAGGGAAAGATTGGTACTTTTCATGGCTATTCTCAAATTTCTAGGCCTGAAAGCTCCTTTCACCCCCTCACCTCTTCTCCAGAAACATATTAACTAAAGTATGGTTTATGTTTATTTTTCTGTTGTAACCTAACTCAGAATTCAAAAGTGTTTTAAAAACCGGGATATTCAAATGCTGGAATCTTATAGGGGAAATATAGCTTTCCTTCTATGTAGAACTGAATAATTTATTCAAGAATATTATCCTTTTCCTTTTTAATGTAAATTTTTAGAAATTTTCTGTTACATATTCTTGGTTAAAAAAAAATCAAGAAAAACAAGGATATATGAAGTAAAAAGTAGAAGTCCCTTTTTCTATTTCTCATTCTTCATTTAATCCTGCTTTCTAGGGTAAGTTATAACTATTAGCAATATACCATGTATTCTTCCAGAAAGAAGGTTTGGTCATTCTCTGATTAAAAAGGAAAAAAAAAAAAAAAGCTTATCACAACTAAATTTTTTAATTTTTTTTAAAAGGCGAAAGGCTAGGCTTTATTTATACATGTATAGCATGTGCATGCGTATTGACATTACCAGTTTTGAATAATCTGCTGTTTTCTACATAGTGTGTCCCAACCTCAATGGAGAAACTTATAGATTGCTGAGTAATGTGATTACTTTCACATTAACAATTAAAAATGTATTCTGGTATATAGAAGGGTAGTGGGGAGGGGAAGTAGGTAAAGGGGATCAAATATATGGTAGCTGAAGGAAACTGGATTTTGGGTGGTAAGCACACAATGGAATATACAGATGTCAAATGATAATGTACACCTGAAAATTATATAATCGTATTAACCAGTATTACCCCAATAAACTTAATTTTAAAATAAATAAATAAAAATAATATAAAAATGTATTCTGAGAAGCATGGTCAACCATCTGTTTTCAACCCTTGGATTTTTAAACAGTGTGTGGATATATTGGCTCTTTCTGAATATATCCTTGGTATAACTGTCATTTTATATACATCTAGGTGTAGAAGTAGTGCTAATAATTAAGCCGTGTTTGTAGCAGTTTGTTAGTATGTGTTTGGTTTCGCAAATGTCTTCACTAGTGTTAGGATTAGCCTTGTTGGTCAAATAGCTGCCTGAACTAGCTTCTCAGCAATCTTGTAGGTGGGTTTCACATTGACAAAGATTCGGGGGAAAGTGATAAGCAACAAATGGGCCCCTGTCTACTTGGCTAATCTGATCATACTTGACTTTGTAAAAGTCTCAGCATTCCTTAATTTACAAAACAAAAAGAAAATAATGAAAATCTACCTTAGAGCATTGTTGAGAGCAGTAACAAATATAAACACTTAATGACATTATGCACTGCTGTTTCTAATACTCAGTGATGCTATTGCTGACTTTATTATTTCCTGAGTTGAATTTATACATCCATCATTGATAGTGATAATGGCTTAAGTCGAATAGTTTCCTCTTGTGTCTGAGAGCACCTGTGGCTTAGCAAAGTGCCAGACTATTTAGAGCCCAATCTTCATCTCTAACTTCTCTATTACTGACATTACTTTTTTTTTCCTCCACTTTTGGTCTTAACTATTTGATTACCTTTTGGCCTTCTTGATCACAAGAATGTAATTTAATGTGTTCAACTCTCCAAATTCTATTAATTATGTTGAATTTAGCAATAGATATTTATTGGTTGAGTAATCATATTCAATTTATCGAGGATCAGAAACTCATTCTTTGAAGAATTTGACAGTGATATATGTCAAATGTTTTGTTCTTGCTTTCATCAAACATGACTGCAACTTTTCCCTCCGTGGTCATAACTAACAATATCATATACTCTATTCTTACACTAAAGTAAGCTAGAGAAAAGAAAATGTTATTAAAATCATAAGGAAGAGAAAATACATTTACAGTACTGTACATATTTATTGGAAAAAATCCACGTATAAGTGGACCCACACAGTTCAAAGCCATGTTGTTCAAGCAAGGGTCAATTATATTTTTTTAAGACATTTATTTCCTTTCTTAAATAGTAGTCACTTAAACTAGAATCATCGGTCCCATCCTTTGTGTTTGCTTTTTGTCTTTGTTTAAATGGTTCTTGAGTCCTATTTTTTTTTTTTTTCTAAAATTGTTTTTAGAATTTGGCCTTTATCTCCATTCTTCAGTTCTTTTGGACTAGACACCTTCTTCTCTTTCTGTACTCTCTAGTCAATCTGTCACACTGTTACCAGACTTATCTTTATTCTTCTAAATATGATCATATCTTCTTAAAATTGTTAGTGACCCAAAAGAAATGAAAACATATATTCATAAAGACGTAAGGAAAATTCTTAGCTGCTTTATTCATAAGAACCCCAAACTGGAGGAATCCTAAATATCCATCAGCAAATGAAGGGATAAACAAATGTGATATATCCATATAATGGATTAAAACGGAATGTGAAGGAAAGAACTATGGATGCCCACAAGATGTATCAATCTCAGAATCATTATACTGAATGAAAGAAGCTAGAAACAAAAGGATATATATTATGTGATGCTATTTATATAACATTTTAGAAAATGCAAACTAACTTATAATGACATAAAGCAGATTAGTAGTTGCCTGAAGCCAGGACAGGAGGGTTGGGCTGCAAAGAGGAACAAGGTTTGTTTTGGGTGTAATTGAAACAGTTTGTATGTTGATTATCCTGGCAGTTTCACTGGTGTATACATTTGTCAAAACTCATTAAATTGTGCTCTTTAACTGCCTGCAGTTTATTGTATGTAAATTATACCTTAGGAGAGTTAATTTTTTTTTAAAAAAAGTCCTACAAGGAGGGGTTCTCAGTTGCTTTCAGGATGCAGGCCATGTTTCTGAATAGTCTGATCCCAACTTATTTCTGCCTTTTCCACTTCCTGTCAACTGCAGCCACCCCCACATCGCTGACCATTCCTTATGTGCCAAGCCCCTTATATTTTTGCTTTGGCTCATATTCTTCACTTTGTCTGAATTAGATTCTCCAGAGACAGAACTTACAGGATATAGAAAGAAAATACAGATTTATAATGAGGAATTGGTTCATTTGATTACAGAGGCTATATCCTATGATCTGTCATTTGCAAACTGAGCTGAAGGCACCAGAAAGCTGGTGGTGTAGTTCCAGTCCAAACCCAAAGGCCTGAGAAACAGGAGAGCCAAAATCCCAGTCCAAGTCTAAAGGCCCAAAAATCAGGAGTGCCAGTGTTTGAGGGCAGGAAAAGACGGATGTCTCAGCTCAAGCAGAGAGCAAATTTGCCCTTCTGCCTTTTTATTCTGTTCAGTCCCTCAACCGATTGGACGATGCTCATCAACATTAATTAGGACTATCTTTCTTACTCAGCTTACCAATTCAAATTCTAATATTTTCCAGAAACATCCTCACAGAAATAACGTTTTCCCAGATATGTGGGCATCCGGTAGCCCAATCAAGTTGATACATAAAATTAACCATCATAGGTTCAGTAGGCTAGTGTTGAGAAGTGATAAAAAGCAGGAGGTTAACACCCAGGAATGAAGGATTGTGTATGTCAAGTTAGGCCTTTAATCCGTAGTAGTAATAGTGGTAATTGTGGTGGTGGTGGTGGTAGGGGTGGTGGTCAGTAGTAGTAATAATAGAAGTAGTAACAGTAGTAGTTATAGAAGTAATAGTAACAATGAAGAAGGTTATGAAAATGACAAGAAAATATTTACTGAGTGCTTACTAGGTGCTGCACAGTTATTTATCTGAATTATTTTACTTAATCTTTATAACCCTATAAAACAAGAACTATTATTATCTTCACTTTATGAATAAGGAAACTGGAACAGAGAGATTACATAACTTGTTTAAAATCATAGAGCTAGTCAGTGGGAGGAATAGATTTCTGATGGGTAGTAGTAATCAGGATTGTTGAACAAATCATTAGTTAGATATATATCTAAATTATAGACTTCTGAGTGAACTCTTGGTTGTCCTACCATTAGTTCTGCCTTGCACTATGGTTATCAAGTTTCCTCAGATCAAGAGTAGGTAAGTACAAGTAGTGGGTTTACAACATTTGACCTCAACTGGTTTTTCAAAGTAATTTTGTACATTTTTCAGGAGCAAAACCAAACTGGGTCTTTAGCTTTATCTCCATTTCTTGCAAGGGAAGAGTTTTCTTCTATAATTGGACACATTTTAGTTTTCCCTTATTGAGAATTTTAACCTTCTTTTGTATTATTGCTATAATAATTTGTAATCATTTATTTTTAGTTGCCTTTTTTTTTTACTTTTCAGGTCAGATTTTTTTTTAGATATATACTCCCCTTATTTGTCAAAGATTCTCACATTAAAATAATTAACGTTCTATATGTAGGCCTAGTTTTGAAGAACAGTCAGAATTCAGCTGAGTATATAGTTCTAGAGCTGATTTGTTAGGTATTATCAAATAGAAAATAAAAAATGGAAGTAGGAGAGGATTTCGGAGAATGCATATAGCATAAGAAGAAATAATAATTATTTTAGGGTTGTGCTGAGCATTAAATGAAAATCATAGAATGTTAGCACATTTTGAATGGATAATCAGTGCCAAGTATTACTTAAACAGTGGCTTGATTTAGTTAAGAAAAAAAATCACTTATCTTGTTTCCATGATCTATAGAGAAATACATGCACACACGCACATGCACACACACATATATAATGTTTAGTACTTTATATTTTCTTACGACAGAACTGAAATTTTGATCTTTCACTAACACTGTTCACTACTCTGATCGATGCCGTATTTGCATTTAATGAGGAACACTGTGCCTTGTCTTTTTCTAATGAATACAATGACTTTTATGAAAAGAAAATGGTTACAAAGGTTAGAGAAAGGTTATAAGAAAATGTTCTCACGAAGTTGCTGAAATAGGAAAGTAAAGGAAATAGCTCTTTTCCTGGAAACTTTATCTGCTAAAAAGAGTCATTTTATTTTGGAGAGGTTGGGCAGATATTTCTCTATCATTTTGGAGGGGAAATTTTGAATTGGCTTTGTCTCCAAAAAAAAAAGAACGATTCCTGTTGTGCATTTTTGTTTATTTATTATAGCACCATTTTAGGACACACTGGGTTATTTCAGTGTGTCTCAATGTATTAAAGTTGTTTTATGTGAAACAACTATTGTTTTTCTTTGTAGGTTTCTAAGTTTGGAAAGACCAGAGTATTAATAACAAAGTCATCTCTCTGAAGTAGTTTCTTCTGCACTTCATATGCTAGGATGGATTTTCTTTTACATCTAGTCAAAGAATTTCTGTTCAGTTTGTTATTAGTAATTACCCCCCAGTCACTTTCTTCATATCTGTTTTCTAAATAACAGTTCCCTAGTTTATACCTGTATTGTGTATTATTCTTCCCTGAGTGTATTATCTTATACTTCTTTACATTAAATCTCATCTTAGACCTGTCCTTCCAAATCCCCAAGTTGTCCATATCTATCCATGTACTTGATTGATCTTCCTTTCTTTTCTTTTTAATCCATCCTAGGTTTGTGTCATCTGTAAACTTGATTATATTGGAATTTACATTCTCTTCCATGTCATTAATGAGCATGCTGGATAGACTAGACCTCTTCCCTGTGGGACTCTGCTGGATATACTGCTGGATGTTCTCAGTTGTAATTCTGTTGATAATAATTCATTACTTCCTTTCTATCACAGAATTTGTTTTATCCTCTGTACTGTACAGTTATCCAGGCAGTGGCTCTACCATCTCTGCTTCCTGGGTGCTCCTATATTAATTATCTTTTTGTAAAATACAGATAAAAATCATTGTGTTCCCTTACCTACTTATGTCATTGCTTAATTAAAAAAGAAAAAAAAGTTACTCAACCTGGGAAAATATTGTCCTTAAATAGAAATTTCTCAGAAATTTCCATTGAACATCAGTGAGTCTTTAAAAATATGTTGTGAGAAAACATTTTGGAAATGCTGCCTAAATTTTTGCCTTTTCAGTGGAAAATGGTCTCTACTTATTTGAATTTCAAGTAAAAGGAATAATTATTTTCCCCACAGCTCAGAGGATGACTTAAATATATGTATTCTTTTTCCTGAATATAGATTGCATTTTCAATAAATTATTCTACTTCAAGGTGGTTTTCTAGATGAGACACAGTTCATTTATAATTTTTATAGCATGATGCAAAGTCACATGTTTATTTTTAAAGTTATATTTTTTTCCTTTGTTTTTCAGGAAAAAGAAGAAGTAGAAGGGATATCAGTAGGTGCTATACTTTCTGATTATCAGCATGTTCGAGTAGAAAACGTGTAAGAGAACATTAATTCTCTTATATTTTTAAATTACATATATTTTAAGGATATAAATAAATAAATAATATGATAGTTTTCAAATAACAAGTAGTTATGATATTCTACATGCCCCATGAAATTAACTGTATGTATTTACCTAAGTAACCAAAATTGCACTTTCCCTTTTTTTCTACCCTTATGCCATACATGGAGAAAACTCTTAACTTACTTACCTAAGGAAAACTAAATTACTTATAATAAAAGTTGAGGCAAAGATTTTTAAAGTCAGTCAAAAGCATTATTTTCAATTTTTCCTTATTTGAATTGGTACACCCTTTTAATCTCTTTTAGCTCATCATTTGTAACAAAAATCAGGATCTAATATAAGGAATGTAGTAACATTTCAAAGAAAAAAAAAGCTTATTAAGGAATCTTCCCTTCTTTGGTTCTTAGAATTCAGTTATTGGCCAAAAATTTCATGATCAAAAGACATTTATAAAGCCATTCAACTTCCAAAGAATTTTTAAGTTGTTGCTTCCCATTCTTTCCTACCCTCTGAGGGATGTAGCACTAAAACATTGTATCTACAGATACCCAAACAGTCCATTCCATTGATCTAGTAAGAAACCATAAGGGCAAATGATAATATTGATTATTTAATATTGATTTGGCAAAACACCATGTGAATTTATTTTTTATTTTTTATTTATTTGGATAAGTAAAATATTGTATGGAGATTTTATATGCAGTTACATTAGCAAAAGATTAAATGTGCATTCCAGTATTAATGTTGAACACAACTTATATTTATGTAATGGTTTTGTATTCTTAACAAAGAAACATTCGTATTGACTATCTCATTAAATGCCTGCATATTAATGGACGTGAAAACTTAAATTTAAATTTGTATTTATTTTCTCTAGTTCTATAGTGAATTTAAAGCAGTTAAAAATACAGAATTTTACAAGTAAATGAAGAGATTGCAAGGCAAAGCATAATTATGTGAAGTGGAATCTGATGATCTCATATTTGGGGGTATATTAGAGTCTCTGGAAAGTGGAGGTGGAAATGGGAGACATCAAATATGTATTTTGAAAAGTTTTCCTTACATTCTACCTGCCTACTTTTGAGAACAACTAATCTACAGATGGAGATGTGTTGCATGTCCCTTAAGCCATATGTTAGAAATAATATTATTCTCATTCATTTTTAGGTCAGCTTCTCTATGAAATATTTAGTTTACAAATCTGTGTTTTTCAATAAGTTTAAACCCACATGATTTTATGGGTAGCCAATTGTAGATACGTCTAACATCTATTTATAAAATCCGAAAAGCCAATTGAAAATGTGCCCTTGATTAGGAGGCTATATGGAAGAAGGGCCCATAACATACTAATGGACAGAGGCAAGAGTTTCTCAAAATCCAGTCTCAGGTACATTTCACCACATGGTTAAAATGCTTAGATTTTATACCATAAAAACATATCTATAAAAATTTTAT
Source organism: Pteropus vampyrus (assembly GCF_000151845.1). Classification (NCBI taxonomy): domain Eukaryota; kingdom Metazoa; phylum Chordata; class Mammalia; order Chiroptera; family Pteropodidae; genus Pteropus; species Pteropus vampyrus. Next base: position 2,285,956 of record NW_011888800.1, on the reverse strand, counting down.
CATTGAAAATTTTAAAGCAGTGTTAATGGGAGTCCATTGGTCTACAGACTCAGTTTTGAAATAGCCTACCTTCAATTTGTAGTTTCTGTTGCATCATTATATTTTCAAGATGTAAAGCATTTAGTAAATGTCACAATCTCAAATTCAACAGTGATTTACAGAGGAAACATATTTGAGGCGTGATATTTTGAACTGTTAAAAAATTTGAATAGGTGAAGAAGTTTGACTTAAGTCTACAAATAGTCAAGAGATCATGGATATCAAAGCAACGACCAAGAATTTTGTGATAAGAACAGAAAGGAATAGTTTTTTGTTTTTAATAAAAAAAAAAAAATCTTAGCTAAAAATGATAGACTAGTTTGATTAGTAGGCATTAAACATTGGTAAGAGAACAGGAACTGTAATGTATATGTTACATGTGTAGTTTTGATTTTATTATTTTAAAAGTTTTAACTGCCTGATCATTGCTCTAGATGCTCTGGGATATTTTACAAATGAAAATTATATAAAACAGTCTTTGCAGTTAGGAAGGTTTTGATTTTTTAGAAAGTCAGAGTATGTGTACATGAAAAAAATAGTGATATTTTTAAAACCATGGGTGAGTAAATGACTACACATGTGGTACATTTACTAAGTATTGGGGTTTTCTGAGAGAGAGAGAGAGAGAGATATCGAGATCAGTATAGGCTGGAGCAGTCAACCAGGTAACCTTACAGACATTAGGGATGATGGGTTTTAGAGCTATATTTCTTATTTGAAATCTTATCTCAGCCATTTACTGTGTGATGTGAACAAGTCACTTGGCTTTGAGGACCTTTATTGAATACCTGTTTTATACTACATTCTTTACCTATATTACTTTTAATCAATCAATTATAGTTCTCGAGAAGTGATATTTAAACAAAAGCATGAAGCAAGTGAAGAAGGTAGGGAGCATGGCTAGTATTAGTCAAGAGTGAGCAGGACAGGAGTGATGGTTGAGTGAGGGGTAAGTAGTAGGAGATGAGGTGTGAGAGCCAACCAGGGCAAGATCCATATAGGTCTATTATATGAACTTTTACTGGGAGTGATTGGGGCAGGGGGGTGGGTGGGCCAGAATTTTGATCAGAGGAATCTCATGGTTCGTTTTATGTTTTAAAAGGATCACACTGGCATCTGTATTGAAAACTGATTTTAAAAGGCCAAGAATGGAAATAGGGAAAGAAGTTACTGACATGAGAGATATTGGTGGCTCAGACCAGGGTGTTAGCAGTGGTGTTGGTAAGGAATGATCATATTCTGCATTGTGGTAGATTAGATAAGGAATGTGAAGAAAAGAAGAGTTAAGGATGACTTTACTTCTTAATCTCTAAGTCTTCTTTAGAACTTTAAAAGGAAATATATTTGTCTCACTTTATGAACTAGGAAACTCAAGACCAAGAGCTTAGTTTTAACTTGCCAAAATCACCTGGCTATTGAGTGAAGAAGTAGGTTTCAAACCCAGATTTATTTATTATGTTCTTTCCTATTGCACCATGATATAAAATATGTAGTACAATACCTGCAGCATATTAGGTGCTCAACATTGTACTTTTGTTCTATTATTTTCTTTTCATTGAGTCAATTTTTTTTTTAATTCGGTTAGTAGATATGAATAGTTCATGTAACCGTAGGCATTATAAATTTAATCAACATATGATTTTATTAGGCTAAATTTATTTGCCCATTTTGCATATGCTTCACAATTTTGATATCCAGAGAAATTCTAAAAACAAGAATAATCATCCATTGGCATTTGGAGGTGTTTTTGCATAGATTTCTAAACTTGTAGAGTCTTACTAAAATTAATACTTCTAATCTGCCTGTGGAAATTAAATATGTTTATGTTGTATACATAAACTTCATTATGCAAAACAAGTTTTTAAAAGCATTTTAAATGCTACAGTCCTTGAGAGAAGCATTATGTTTAAAATCAAAGTAATTGCTGTGGATCCAAGTGTAGAACATTAAGATATGATCTGATTTTTTTCTTTTTATTATGTAGGTGTAAAAGGCTTGATCTTCAGCCTTTAGCTTACCTTTGGCAGAGAAACCAAGAAGATTTGCTCCGAGAGATGATATCATCTAACATTCAAGCAATCATCATCAAAGTAGCAGCTTTGGGTATGTAGCCACACCTTTAAGGAGCTGTCTCTTACCACACAGATAATCTGAGTTCACTAATAAGCAGTTACAACAAAAAAGGAAAAATGATTTAGAATATAAAAATGTGAAGTCACAAGCTGAAGAAATTGAGTAAAGGGAAATTTTAAAATAGGCTTTTGACCATTTACAAAAGTAATTATTAGTGAGCTTCATTGTTTTTTTATTGTTTTTTTTTTTTTAATATATAACTGCCTCTAAAATGGATATTGTATTACAGTCATTTAAGTTCTTTTTATGGGATTTAGAATTTAAGTTCATGTCATTAGTGGCACATAACTGTATAAATAGTGTTGCTATGAACATATGGGTCATCTTATATGTTTTCTGCCGCAGACCTAGATCCCATTTCTTCAAGATGCCTACATTCCTTTTAATGGGAAATTGTGTGTGTGAGTGTGTGTGTGTGTGTGTGTGTGTGTGTGTGTGTGTGT
>NW_011888800.1:2251742-2283291 GCF_000151845.1 Pteropus vampyrus | reverse complement strand
GTGTGTGTGTGTGTGTGTGTGTGTGTACATGTGTATCTAATACCTCATGAATTCATGATATTTTGAAATCAAATTCAGGACTATGTAAGAACTATAATAATTTCATATTCCATCTGTGCTTTATTTCACAATGAAAAATCTTGATTCTCAAGTATACATAATATGTTATTTATTAAAACATCTCATAATTACTAGGAACAAGAAGACCAAGTAGCTGGTCTACAATACATTCTTTCCAGTAACTGGGATAAATTTTCTGAAAAGAAAGAAAGAAGAACCCCTATATAATCTTATAAACATTAACTACAGACTTCTTGTCATACACAAACAAATGAAGTTACTAATGGTATTTACCATCTGAGAAGAGTCCTTATCTTTTGACTGTCCTTAGCAGCATGTAACTAGTTGCTATGATTGATTTTGGTAAACAAACCTGGAAATTTTAGGTTTGGGACATGGCTCCCTAGAACTTATCATGTAAGATATGTAACTATCTGAATACGAAATAGACATTTTTTATAACTGAGATATCTTATCTTCTGTATAAGAGATATAAACTACATGCATTGCTTAGAGACTTTACTTGTTAACCTGGGTCAGAGCTGATATAATATATCTAGAAAACACCTGGAGGGTGACACAGATGGTTTAGGTCCCCTCCCTGCTTCACCAGGGTCTTTGATTGCCTATATCTTTAAAATTATTAGTAAAGCTTGATACTAGATAAAGTGTCTCTAGTTTATATGAGTCTGATTTGATGATCCAATCTTTTGTTATTGTAAACAGGAGTAGTCAATGGGATTTTTTTTTCCCAGACCCATAGCTATAGAAGATACTTTTAGGCAAGAAAGAAGAGAGGGTAGAAAATCATCATGAGGACTCAGCTATTGTTCATAGCCCTGGTAATAATAACAGGATCCTTTAAAATAACCCCAAAAAAAAGAGATGATAGTTAGAGAAAATAAAAACAGGAGATGGTATTTATCCATCTCAGGAAAGCCTTCTTCTTCTTGAAAGTTATATTTGCTTACTAGAATCACCATACAGGTAGAGGGAGACCAAGGTCAGGTGACTACTGAATGCTAAGTATTCTGTTTACGAGTTAGAGCTCTTTATAAAAAATACCAGCAAAAGCCGAGGGAATAATTATTGTTGTGGATTATTATAATTAATGATCAGGGAGCCACATCACTGTTCTAGACATTGTTGAATGTAAAGGATTATTTAGGATGAGCAGATGAATGATATGAGAGTCTATTCTGTGTGCTTCTGAATAGTATGACAGCTAATCTGCTAGAGTGGGTTAAGACTGGAATTTGGCAGTCTTAACCTGAGAGGAGTAAGTGCCTCACTCCTTTCCCAAACTGCGAATGGAGTATTTCTTTTAAAGTAATCACAGAAATGGTCCAAGTGCAAGTAACTCTGTATAGGCTTTATGATGACCTGTGGAAGACATATAATTTGATGTCATGGGCACAAATGATGACATGATGGGAGTAGGTCACAAAACTTTTGCTTTTGGGAAGCTAAAAGAATATTCAGGGAGGCAGTAACAGATCTGCTGGTTTAGTTACCATGCATAGAGCTGCATGGTTGAAAAAGTTCTAAACCATCCAAAAGAAAGGCGGCACAAGAGAGAAAAATGAAAAGATGGAAATAGAACAGATAACTGGCTCAACTGGGTGAATTTGTTTAGATGGCTTCTTAAAAATGAGATGATAAAATAGGAAATTGATGGAATTTCCACTAAGGATTTAAATAAAACACTATTATGTTTTAGGAGATGGGAGAGGCATTCTGGCACCATCTTTAAAATGCTTCGGTAAATTCACTCTATCCTAATCTGGAAGAGTTCAGGCCAATTATGAGGACCATCATTTAGAATGGAAAATAATTAAACAGGGGAATGAATTTATTCTCTTAGTTAAGCTATAGACTCTGAGAAAAAAAAAACCAAAAAACTGAAAGGCCAGATCTCTTTGCCCAATTCCCAGAAAAGAATCTTAGGCCATATGCACCCATGGAGGTGGAATGCAGAACTTCTTAGAATTGTTAGATACTGGGCTAAATGAACAGCAATTCCTATTGAAGATAGGGATTGTATACTGAAAAGGTCAAAGGTAATACTTGTAGTGTATAGAGATGCTCTAGTGAAGAAAACCAAAGTAGGACTAAGGTTAAGAATTAAGGAGAGGGTGACATCATCATGCCAAGTGACAGGATCCCTTTGTCTCTCCCTTTCAATCTACAACTAGTGGGACATTTATGACCCAACAAAGTTTCCTCTGCTCAACACACTATGATGCCTGAGAGATCCAGAATGGGGGGGAATGACAGGGATGGTGCTTATGACTTTGGTTCCTCAAATGTCACAGCTAAGAACACAGCCCCAATGAGTGTAGTAGCAGTGAAGGAGATGGTATCCATGACTCCAGACCCTCTACGGCCCTAGCAAAGGAAAAGAAGAGCAACAGTGGTATCGGCTTCCTCCCCTGACTGCAGCAGTGCCCACAGCAGAGAGTCCCATAGCAGCAGCAGAGATAGTGCAAGTGATTACAACCTCTTGGACACAACAGTTCCAGCAGCCATAGAAAAACAGGTAGCACTAGCAGCCGTGCTAACAAACCCACCTCTTCCCCCACCTACCCCATGCCCTGCCATGACAGTGGTCCCCCAAGACCCAAGAGACTTGGACACATTGGGGTCACCCATTATCTCAGGGACCCTGGTGGTGACACTCATGACCATGGTGACACCCACCACTGTAAGGACAATGGTAGCAGTGAGACATTAGCACCCCCAGAGGCACAAGCAGCACAGTTAAGAGAAACCAAAAACTTGCACTACAGAGTCACCTACTAGAAAATGAAAGGTCTCTAATTACCAACCTGATAAATTATTAAGATCAAGTGATACCTAAATAAGAAGATATTTGCTACTTCAAACGAGCCAGCAGAGCGACCACCATTTAAGCACAATAAACAACCATGGTAACACAGTACCACAAAAAGAAAATGATAAATCTTCAGAAACCAAACTCAAAGCCATAGAAGATTCAGATCTAAATGATAGAGGATTCAAAATAGCTCTCATGAAGGAACTCATTGAGATAGAAGAAAACTCAAAGGCAGTTTGATGAGCTCAGGAATAAAATTAATGAACAGAAGGAGTACTTTACAAAAGAGATTGAAACTATGAGAAAGAACCAAACAGAAATTCTGGAGCTAAAGAACTGAATAAATGAGATGAAGAATGCATTGGAAATCACTGGAAATAGAGCAGACCATATGGAAGAAAAACTTCTTGAGCTGAAGATAGAAATCTAGAAATGATTCAGGTGGAAGAGGAGAGAGAACTAAGATTTTAAAAAATTAAAGAACTCTGTGAGAATTACTGTCTCCATTAGAAAAGGCAATGTAATAATAATAGGTATCTCAAAAGAAGAGAAGAAGGGAATAGAGCCAATTTAAAAAAATAATTAATGAGAGTTTTCCAAACTTAGAGAAGGAACTGGACATACAAGAGGCTAACAAAACAGCTGATTACCTCAACGCAAAAAGACTTTCTGCAAGACATGTTATATTATAGCTGTCAAAAGTTAATAATGAAGAAAGAATTCTCAAGGCAGCCAAGGAAAAAGACAGTAACCTACAAAGGAAACTCCATCAGGTTATTGTATTTAGCAGAAATTCTGCAAGCCAGGGGAGAGTGGAATGACATATTCAAAATCTTGAAAGATAGTAACCATCAGCCAAGAATACTGTATCCGACAAAGTTATCCCTTACATATTAACCAGAACTAAAAGGTTTCCCAGACAGATAAAAGCTGAGAGAATTTACCATCACAAAACCTGCATTACAAGAAATATTGAAAAGTGCTCTTCTGAAACAAAAAGACAAAAGTGTACAAACCTTTGAGTATGGTAACAAACAAACAAGCAGAAAATTGTAACTGTTCCAGAATGGGATGCTAAATATTTAATTATAACATGAAGGTTAAAAGGTAAAAAGCTTAAAAATAACTCTAACAGCTTCAATTTGGTAATGAACACAACATAAAAAGGAATAATATGTGACAACAAAAACATAAAGGAGAAGGATGAAAGGAACTGAACTTCTATAGGTAAAAGAAGACAAGATGCTATCACAAGAAAAAGTACTATTTTATCTATGATACATTTTATGCAACCTCATGGTAACCACAAAACAAAAATTCAGAACTGAGACACAGAATATAAAAGAAAACAAACAAACAAACAAAAAAAACAACAAAAAAAAAACAAGAAAACAGAGAAAAAAATCAAATTATAGAAGCCACCAAACTAAAGTAGCAGACAGAACACAAGGGAAGAGAAACAATGGACATCTATAGCAATGAGAAAATGAAAGATCAAATGGCAGTAGTAAGTCCTCATATATCAACAATCACCTTAAATATAAACAGACTGAATTCACCAATCAAAAGGCACAGAGTAGTGGGATGGATTTAAAAACAAGACCCATCTATATGCTGCCTTCAAGAGACCTATTTTAGCTCCAGTGACAAACATAGATTCAAAGTAAAGGAATGGAAGATGATACTCTGAACAAATAGTATAAAAAAGTTGTAGCCATACTTATATATATCATACAAAGTATACTTTAAGACAAAAAAGTAACAAGAGACAAAGAAAAACATAATAATAAATAGGACAATCCATCAAGAAGACATTTCATTTATTAACATATGTGTACCCAACTTAGAAGCACCAAAATATAGTAAGCAATTATTAACAGACTAAAGGGAGAAATAGCAACACAATAAAAGAAGACTTCAGCACCCCACTGAGAACAATGGATAGATCATTCAGATAGAAATTCATCAAGGAAACATTTGCTTTAAATGACGCATTAGACTACATGGACTTACATATTTTCAAAACTTCCCATTCCAAAGTGACAGAATACATATTTTTCTTAAGTGCACATGGAACATTCTCAAGGATAAACCATATGTTGGGACACAAAAGAAGCCTCACATTTAGGAAGATTAAATCATATCAAATATCTTTTCTGAACACAGTGATATGAAACTAGAAATTAACTATAAGAAGAAAGCTGGGAAAAGCACAAATATGTGGAGATTAAACAACATGCTACCGAACAGCTATTGGGTCAATGAAAAAATAAAAGAAGTTAAAAGATGCATGGAGATAAATTCAAATGAAAATATTACATGCCAAAATTTTGGGATGCAGCAAAAGCGATCCTGAGAGGAAATTTTATAACAGTACAGCCCTACCTCAAGAAGCAAGAAAAATCTCAAATAAATAATCTAACATTACACCTTAAGGAACTAGAAAAAGAATAAACAAATTCCAATGTCAGTAGAAGGAAGGAAATAATAAAAATCAGAGTGGATTTAAGTGAAATAGAGACAAAAAAGACAAGAGAGAATATTAACAAAACAAAGCTGATTCTTTGAATATACAAATAAAGTTGACAAACCCCTAACCAGACTCACAAAGGAAAGAAAAAAGAAGACTCAAATAAAATAAGAAATCCAAGAGAAGTTAAAGCTAATACCATAGAAATACAAAGGATCATAAAGGAATACTATGTAATGGACAACCTAGGAGAAATGCACAAACTCTTAACAATTATACAACCTTCCTAGACTGAATCATGAAAAAATAGAAAGCCTAAAAGACCAATCACTAGTAAGGAAATAGAAATAATAATCACTCCCCCCCCAACCCCCGCCCCAAAGAAAGTCCAGGTCCAGATGCCTTCCCTGGTGAATTCTATTGAACATTCAAAGAAGATTTGATACCTATCTTTCTCAAACTCTTCTGAAAAAAATTGAAGAGGAGACATTACCCTGATACCAAAATAAGGCCAGGACAACACACAAGGTGGGAATGTAAATTTGTTCAGCTGCTGTGAAAAGCAGGTTCCTCAAAATTTTAAGAATAGAACTACCCTATGATCCAGTACTTTTCTGGGTATTTATTTAAAGAATACAAAAACAGGAATTCAAAAGATATATGTTCCAGCAACATTATTTACAATAGCCAAAATATGGAAACAACCTAAGTGTTGTTCATCAGTGGATGACTGGGTAAAGTAGTGTGTGTGTGTGTGTGTGTGTGTGTGTGTGTGTGTGTGTGTGTGTGTTTGTGTGTGTGTGTGTGTAAAATAGAATAATAGTATTGTGCCATAAAAAAGACGAAATACTGTCATTTGTTACAACATGGATGGGCCTAGAGGGGATTATGCTAAGTGAAATAAGCTAAAAGGAAAATGACAAAAACTTCATGATTTTACGCATGTGGAATATAAAACAAAAAGGTAACAAGCAAAACAAAACAAAAACAAACTCATAGATACAGAAAACAGACTGGTGGTTACCAGAAAGTGAGGGAGATGAGAGAAAGGGAAAATGGATAAAGAGGGTCAAATATATGGTAACAGATGGAAACTAGATGTTGGTGGAGAGTACACAATAGAGCATACAGATATCCAATTATAATGTTGTATACCTGAAATTTATATAATGTTATAACTAATGTTATAACTAAATAAATATTACAAACGATATCTTGCTACGATTCTGTATAAGTATAATGGAAAACAGATTTCTACTGCCTACCAAAGCTTGATTTAGTTCTTCAAATACAGAAATGTTAATGTAAATAGAATTTATTTAAGGAAATTGGAACACCACCCTTGAGAGAGATGGATATGGGAGAGATATAATGAATTGAAATTACCGATAACTCCTGTCTGGAATTATGCAAAGTACATTTATGGAAAACCTATGACACTAGGCAGAGCTATTTGGTATAATATACCAGTTGACACTCTCAGGGGACTTACATTATTTTAGTGTGCAAACCATTTTCCTAAATTACACTAATATCACTAATGTACCGGGTAATAACCATGTTCTAGCTTGATTACTATTGCCTCTGCTGTGCCAGTTGTTGATGCTGGTTTTGGGATACTACATCAAACCAAAACGTTCCTGAAAGCTCAAGATGATGAAAAGGACTTTCTAGTCCCAATGGAGACACTAGAGGGAGCTCTATTCCAGTAGACTGGCTGCATCTAGAAATGGCCCTGGAGGGACAACAGAGCTTTAAATGACTAGACTAACAGAGTATTTTTTTAATGGAACATCATATCAATCATGAGTGAAGGAAGAGAGCCTATATCTTTACCTGGGAAATACTATTGAATATTTTAATAACTATGAAAGTTGTTGCTTTTAAAGATCAATGGCCAGGAGTATCAGAAACCAAGCTAAGGATGCCAATTTATGGCAGTACTAGTTAGCCTAGATTATGGTAGGACATTACTTGACAGGGAGGCGTTATATTTGTTTTCTAATGGCTCAAGTACCAGATATAAAGGGGATTTATCTTTCCCATGGTACTTTCTCATTGGTTGAGATTAGACAAATAAAAGAACAACACCGTGTTATCCTGAAGAGAACATGTTGCATAATGACATCTGGAAGCAATGACTGTTAAAAACTATACTGTGATATCTACGATAAAGTTATGTCCCCAAACCAGATGGAATCCAGAATTTATTGAACAGTTTCTAATCACTACCCCAGTCACTATGAATGTGAATGTGCAATGAGAAAAGTTGTTTTTGTTGGGCCAGAAATTGAGAATGGTACTATAATTCTAATTGACCTTATATGCTAACCTGAGCCAGAGTATACCAGTGTGACAAGAAGGGACCTAGAAAACTGTTCTGATGGTCCTGGATCTCTCCCTGATTTGCTGTGCTGTTTGATTACTTCTGTCCTTTAAATTACCAGTAAAGATTGATACTGGATAAGGTCTCAGATTTGTGAGTATGATTTGACAATCCAGTCTTCTGGTTTAATTCAATTTCTCATTTGTTTTGTACATTGCATATGTGGGGTTGTAAAGAAAATATGTCTATTTCTACACACTTAAGCCTTTCCGAGCAAATTTTACAGAAACTTAGGACATAGGCTAATAAACAAGCTTGAGAATTTAATGTATGACTGGATAGACAATGAGAACTCTGGAGAGATTTACTTCTCTGGAGCCTAGGGGACAAGGAGACCAGGACCTTGGAGACATCTCCTGGGTTGTAACACTGGAGACACTAGTTCTCTTTCCCCCTCTAAGAGATTTTTTTACATTTATAAGTGTGAAGATACAAGTTCTTCTCTTTACTTTTCCAAGGAAATTCAGGGGAGGGAGAACAACTGCCTTTTCTTTTCCTAAGTAAACATTCAGATTTATTTTTTTGGGGCTCCTTACCTACAGTAGATACAATTACTTGAAAGATCGTATCTCGTTCTCATCACCTCGTTCTTGGGGTAAGAGCTGGGTCAGAGAAGAGCCAGAATGGAATTATCTACTTACTGTATGTAAGTAGTAATAGTAATGTATTCTACTCCAGAAAACTTATGTTGGCGTTAAGCATATCAATAAATATAGATAGTAAAATTTTAAAAATATATGAAACAGTCTCAGAATAACAATGCTAATACCACCACTACCACCAATATAATTGTTGAGAACAGTTAAAATTAATTTTTTACATATGCTTTCTCAAATTTTCCCCTCCCATTTTTAAGAGCTCTATCTCTGCTTTGTCTGAGTATGTAACTATTATACATGGTATACTATTTGTTAAGGTTTTTTGTGTTATAATTAACATACCATGCAATTCACCTATGTAAACTGTAAATTCACAAGGTTGTGCAATCATCACAATTGAATTTTAGAACATCTTTGTACCCCCAGAAAGAAACCTGTACCCATTAACAGTCATTCCCCATTTTCCCCCAATCTTCTTCTCCTACCTCTAGCCCTCTGCATCTTTTTATCTTTATAAATTTGCCTGTTCTGGAAGTTTCATATGAATGGAATCCTACAATGTGTGGTCTTCTGTGACTGGCTTTTTTCACTTGGAATAATGTTTTTAAGTTTCATCTATATTATAACTTGGGTCAGTATTTGATTTCTTTTTATTGCCATATGATAATCCATGATGTATTGTCCTTTTTATGTATTGCTTGATTTTGTTTGCTAGTACTCTGCTAGTACAGGGATTGATCTATAATTTTCTTTCCTAGTAGTGACAGGTATGGGTAATAGGTTACCCTGGCCTCATAAAGCTTTGGAGCATTTCTTCTTTTTCTGTTGTCTGAAAGATTTTCTCAAAGATAGCATTCATTCTTCAGTGTTTTGAAGTACTTATTGCTCTGCCATCTGAACATGGATTTTTCCTTCGTGGGAAGTTTTCAACTAGAAATTCAATTGCTTTGTTAGTTTAAGGCTATTCAGATTTTCATTTCTTACTTCAATTAAATTTGTGTTTTTCTCTGAATTTGTCCATTTCTTCTAAATTTTGAATACTATAAAGTAGTTCTTAATGTCTTCTTATTGTCTTTTTATCGTCTGTAGAATTGGTAGTGATGTCATTGTTACCATTAAGGCCTGTAGGAGATTGGTGTCACTCCAACGGTAGTGGGAAGGGAGAGGGATATCTTTGGTGCAGAAGTGTAGTTAGCATTTTTCCTCGGTTCTTCCTCATTGACGTAGTGAAGAATCACAGGTCAGTGAGATTTAGAAAAGATTTATTAAAAGTATATTTTAGAAAGATAAAGAAGGCCCCAAAAAGAAGACCCAGAAGTAGGAATGTCTGCCTTATATTTTGACCATGATGGGGTGGTTCCAAAGGCATTCCTAGGTGATTGGCAAGTGAGGTCATTTTGATTGACACCTGGCTGCTATATAACTCTTTGCCTAGTGCACATATGTTTACCCAGAATAGTCTGTTATAATTAGATTCATGAAGTTCCAGGCATAAACATAGTATTATAATGAAGCTTAAACTGTAGGTAAATTAAGGTAGTACTTTCTACGCAGGTGTCTATAGCCAGATTAGGCCAGCTAAGGCTATGACCCTCCTGTTCTTTGTCTCTGGGGATGCAAGAGGGATTCTCTAACTACCAATAGGGTGTTCTTTGGGCAGTCTCTGGGCTGGGCCCCTCTTCCTTTGTTCCCCCTGTCGCTCATGTCTGACTGACTACCTAACATCATCTTTTTCATTCCAGTTGATGATTATTTTATTACTTGCCTTTATTTGTCTATAGTCTTATTGATTTTAATCTTTGGATTTTGTTGATTTTCTATATGATATGCTGTTTTTTTATTTCATTAATTTCTGCAGCTATCATTATTATTCTTTCCTTTATATTTTCTCTTTTAGAAAAACTCGGTTTGGTCTTTCTGAATTAGGAAAAAAACAGTTCTTTCCTACTTCATTTCTTTCCTGTGTGTCTTCTTTACTCTTCATACGAAACATTTCACATCTGGTTACCAGATGTGTAGAGGTTTTTCCCAACACTAAACAATTCATGACACAAGCTGGGTGTCCTATAATTCAACTCAATTATGATACTGTCTACCTGCAGAGAGCATTAAATTCAGGTAAAGGTCTCAGTCCCACAAAACTACCCTCTACTTCAGAAGCCAGTAATAAGCCCAGGTTAACACCTGTGCTTCTGACCAACCAGTTATAGACTGGAGATTCCAAGGATGCGCTCCCCTTCCCACCATTCCCTCACTCTCCCCTCCCCTTAGACTTCAGATGCCAGTTACCTGTACTTCTAACTGACTGACTATAAATCAGAGGTTCTCAGGACCACCCCACCCCCCTTGTCACCTCCCTTTGGATTCAATTAATTACCAAGAATGAGTCACAGAATTCAGGGAAATGTTTACTTACATTTACCAGTTTATTATAAAAGAATATGATAAAAGATACAGATAAACATCACAAAATTGGTTCTCTTGGAAACCAACCCCCATCCTTAGGCTGGGTCCAAAAGTCACCTCATTAACATAACAAAGGACACCTTTATAGCTCTCATCACTTCGGTAAGTTGTCAGAAATGGACAAAGATCATGTATTTCTTGTTATAAATCGTTATATCACAATGCCTCACATCATAATGCTCATTTTTATTTTATTCCATTGTTTTGGAGATTTGTTTCCCTAATTCTTGTAGCATAAGTGTTGTTTTACAAAGATGTGCCATGTTAATCTGGGCTTTTATAGCCTATGACATATTGCTGTGACATGTTTATGCATCTTAGTTTAAGGAACACCTTTTTATTTTATTATGGTTTAACTTGATCTTTAAGAAAGACTACTACTCAAAATCTAAAGATGTCATTTCAGTGCCTGATTTTATCGCTTCATAGTCTTGTAACCTAGAGAATTTACCTAGCCCTGGAACCTCCATTTTCACAGCCTTCATTTTCTTTCTTTCTTTCTTTTTTTTTTTTTTTTTTTTAACGCCTACAGCACCTGGTCTTCCTAGGTGGTCTCCCATCCAAGTACTAACCAGGCCTGACCCTACTTAGCTTCTGAGATCAGACAAGATCGGGCACGTTCAGGGTGGCATGACAGTAGACTTCACAGCCTTCATTTTCTTAAATAATATTTTAGTATGTTTTCTACTAAACATTTGCTACTAAAATGGAACCGTATCCGGAAGTGTTTTGAACAGTTTAACATGTTACAGACATTATTATTACTGCTAGATAGGTATAGGGATAATTATGAGCAACTTTTAATATGCTGTAATATATGTGAACAAGTAAATTTAGTGGTAAGCTTTTCTCATAGATTTCGTTTGCTGTTTCACTTTCCTGTTTGGCAAAAAAAAAAAAAAAACTTTAATGTTGTATAACTGTGCTGCAGCATAAATCCAATACACCTCTCTTTCTCGTCTTCACCTCTGAAAATCACTGGAAGTTTCCTATACAACAGATGGAAGACAATTAAGCTTGTGGTTTTCAGTGGAACTGGAGCTAGGAGATGTATTTTTCTTTTTTTTGACAGGTTCAAAAAAGTCGATGTCTAAACTGTAGTTAAATCTTGGAGCTTTTTGGCTCCCTGTGCTGTACTTGTTAATCTCACATTTTTATTTCTTTAGTTAAAGATACTTCAGATCATATATAGTTATATTTTGGGAAACTGAAGCAGTATCGCAATTTCTAAATTACAGTGTTTTTAAATGACCCCAAAATGTTTAATTTGAAAGATATAGGAAATTAATTCATAGTTGACATTGATGATGGCTTACACTAATTTTTCTAGAAGAAATCGTTTCTGTTAAGCAGTTAAAAACATAATTATAATGGTTATTGCACAAAGTCCAGGTTTAAAAGGGCTTAAAGAGCAAATATTACAAATAGTTTCTGATAGTAATTAGATTGGAAATCACTGATTTTACTTCATTTTATTTTATTTTTTTTTGGCTACTGGATAAAGAAAGATCATGTAAGAATAAATTTTTCACCTGCCTCAGGTAGCAGTAATTAGATGTAAGCAAATTTAATGGAGCCTGGGTGTTCTGGGGCCATTCAGCTGTGCTTCAATAATTGCATTTTTTTTTTTAAGTAAAAGTTGTTTAACATATCAAGTGGCAAAAAGTTGAAGTACAGGATACATGTTTATCTTTTTGTTAAATACCTATATGCACTTTATAAACCAAGCAGTGTTGAATGCCTCAATAAATAGACTCCAGTCAGAAGTGAATGCAGCTGATGGCATGCAATTATTATATCGGTGTCTGTAATTCATTAGTATTAGCATGACTTCAAACTGCTTCCATCCTTTGTTCACTTTTATTCTATTTCCTTTCACTGGAAAAGTTCAACGTATATTTAAACAAGTAGGTATTATATTGTGGTAATTCCTTTTTCATTTTAATCTTTACAAATTAACAAGGTTGACGTTATTCCTAGACCCAGATCCACATTAACAAAATAATCTTTTTCTCTAAATGTATCTCTTCCCACCCCCCACAGACCGGGTTTAGTTCTTCTGTTCACAATCTCCTAGGATCTCTTTCAGTCACTGTTTTGATTTTGCCACTCCTAACTCTTTAAAAACCACACATCAATATATACTTAAGATAAAATAATATTATCAAGCTATTGTCCATTTTAAGGATAGATTTTTTTCATTACAGATATTCGTTTCATATTGAATTCTATTGACACTTAAAATGTGATTTAATTTACTTATAGTTTTTCAAAGACATATATCCTGTGTAAAAACAGATTTTGTGTATGTAAGAGTGTGTGTATGTAATGTAAGATAAAGTCTACAGAAATGGAATTCATAAAAAGAAACCTAAAAATAAAAATAACAATGGATTAGCAGCAGATATCTCTAGAAGGTGTTAATGTGAAAAATTTAAATTTTTTTATGTTTTCTGTATTTCCTACAATGAATAGAAATTGCTTTTTTAAGCAGGGGGAAAGAGTGCATGAAAATGGGGTACAAAAAGCTATAATTCACTGAGTACAGAGTGACCAGAACAATGAAAGGACAAGCAGTCGTGCTCTAGGAGGGCTATTTAAAGGAATGATGTGTTTACCCTGAAGTAAATGCAGCCAGTTACTGGGCCAAAGAGAACAAGATTTTTTATAGCAGTCCATAGCATTTGAAAGTCTGCTGGTACTTTCTTTGGCTTCAGAGGACAATTCTAAAAGCAAGTAGAAGTTATATAGTAAAACAGGTCTTGGTTTGGTGGTGGAACTATCTAACGTTTGGAGCTCCCAAATAGAGGCATAGGAAGTTGTCCCAGGCCCTTGTGTGGATTTCTTCAAGCATCTCTGCATGGTCCTTGCTCTTTCCCAGGTAATACTACTCCTTCATGAAGAGACAGAAGAGATAATCAGAGGTTATAGAACTGGACTAGCTAAGGTTGCTTTTGAAGAGAAATTCCATCTTCCCCTAATGGCTTCTGGCTCCACTCTTGAAGAATGGAGTTTTGCCACTATTGGATAATTTCAGAACAATATGCCACTGGCTCTGCAGGCAGTTCTATTGAGAGAATTTTAGAAATGGCTTGATTAAGAGCAGACATATACTTTCTATTGGAATGAGTACATAGTGTCCAAAGGTGACCATTTTAAAGGCAACAGCCCTCATTTTAACACATAAAAACCAGTCTCATTACTTTATTACTTGTTAATTTTCTTTAAAATCTGATACATAGAGCACAATGATGAGAAGCTTAAACTCAATTATGGCTTTCAGATGCTGTTTGATTTGTAAAAATTTTGTTCCATGCTTATGTCGCCATTGCCTGCCAGTCTTATTTTCTTCTTGATTTGGGAGCACACCTTTCCTCCCTAATGTTACTCTGCTTCTTGTCTGTTGAAATTTGTGTGTGTGTATGTGTATGTGTTGGGGCGGGGGCGGGGAGTTGTTTGTTTTTTAAACTTGAAAGTGATCTATACTTCTGGAAGAGGTAACCCATTGTTGAGGAAGAAAAGAGAAACTGTCTCTGAAACTTCGTTTTCATTACTTAGCAAGTTTTACAATTAATGACAGAAGTTTCTCTTGTGGCCTCTCCTCCCAAAGACTGTGCTTATTTATTTTCCCCAATAGTCTCATGTGACCTTGTTAAAAGCTTCATTTACTGGTTTACTTCTATCTAGTATTTTATTGACATTTCCAGATAAGTTTAATGGGATGGAGAGAAACAGCGTTCTCTTTATAGACTCAGTGGGTGATTTGACCTTAGCAGGTTAACCTTATCCTGATGTTGAAGGAAGCTATTCTTAATTAGACTGTATCAGTTTCTCCATTATCACCAAGAGAGCCACTAGTCTGTAATTCTCTTAATCTTAATTTGATTGTTTTTTTTTCCTTCAGAAAAGATAAAACATTAGCAAAATTGCGATATTTGGAAACAGTTTATGGTTTTCTGGATACATTGCATGTCCTCCTCTGTAACTCAGCCATTTCACACTTTATTTCCTTCAGAAACTCTCAGTTGAATACCATCTGGTCATGGTGATTTATTGCTGTGGAACTTCTCAAGTTGCTCTATTATTTCCTCCTAGGAGATTGCTCTCTGCTACTGCCCCACTGATTTTCTCAGAAAGTGCCCTTGGAATAGTCGTTTCCCCAGTATCCTGTACAGCAAAGGGCAATGCCAAATAAAACTGAGTTAAACTTCGCTGCTGCTTCTCATCATATAACTTGCTGTCCCCATTGCAAGTCCTCGGTGATGGGGAAAAACTCAGCAGTTAGTCCAGCCACTCATATTGACTGTTTAGTTCTCATGATACCTTTTGTCTTTTTAAATTTTTTCAGATTCATCCTTTTTTTGACAATGTACTTTTTGGTATTTAATTCAGAAAAAAATGTTACGTGTTTAAAAATGTTCTAAATAATTTCAATGTGTTCATAAATGTCTATATGGAATTGTTTCCAGTTTAAAAAAAAAAATAACTATCCACAGATTTTTCTTTTGACCTTTCAAATAATGGCACAGTACATATATCTCTCATAGCCATTGTCCTTATCTGCCTTCCAAGCAGCCTGGATAGTTTTTAAACTCTCTACTTGCCTCTTGGAGGGCTGCTAACCGTTTTTGTTTTCAGATTTTTAACATAAATTTTTTAAAGTCTCACCCTCTGGGTTAACATTAAGAGATGCCCATACTAATTAGAACACAAATTTTAATTATGCAGCCTCCCCAATTTGCTGAATTCTACTACACATGCTCACCTGTGGTAATTCCTATATGTTGCATTAATCTGTTTCCTCTTTTATAACTGCCCAAATGAACCAAGATAAGGAATATTAATTATTGCTTCTACACGCTGTGCTCTGCTGTCATTCATTTGGATAATAATGGACATAATTAGTATTATTCATTGCAATAGCCTTCCTAGAAAAGAATGTTGAACAGTAAAGGTTAAAAGTAATTTGCATTATTCTTTTATCTTTTATGGTTAACGTAACATTTTTTTTTACACCTGAACTTTGTTCAAGTAATTATTTTGTTTTAAAAAAAGGTTACTTAACATGTATTCAAGTATAGTTAATTGCTATGAGAAATATATTTTTACCTTTATACAAAGTACTTTAGCACAGAATTTTTAAACTTATAACTCAAGTATTGTAACATCAAATATTGACACTTTTAACAGTTCCCAGATGTGTTGTAAATTATCTATCTTAAATTGAAAGGGCGAAAATCAAGGATTAAATACCAAATTCTGAGCGTATGTGATATAATCTTTTCTTAAGATATAAATACAAGTACTAGTAGTCCCACAGCCACCCATCTGTAAGTAGAGTGCCTTTTGCTCAGTCTGTAAAGGAGAGTAACAGATTATAAGAGCAGAGGAAATAAATGCTGACTTTTTTTTTATTTTATTGCTAACACATCTTTTCCTTTATTAGATAAGGCAGGCTGTTCTAAAAATAAGTTATGCCTATAACTATTTGGTGCTGGTATAGATATGGTCTTTGAAATTTTGAATAGATTAAGATTCTGTGTATCCCAAAGCTACTTTGTGTGTGTGAGTGCGTGCGTGTGTGCATACGTGTGCGTGCATAATATTATATATTGCCTTCCAAGAAGTATGTACTATAATTCTAAAACCTGTCTTTTACCTTCCTATCAACTAAATAGCTCTAATTTTCTCTGTTCTTTAAAAATCAAAAATATGCAAAATACACAAAAATTCACAAATAAATAAGATCTTATTTTAACATATAATATTATAAAAGTTAGCCATCTATAATAACATATGGCTGTATCAGAGAGCTTACACTAAAACAACTTTCCTAATAACGTATAACAACTGAAAACTCCTAGAAAGGTAAGTCAATGAGCCTTTTTCTATTTGTCTATTATGTAGTAAGACTACATAATAACTATATTGTCCAAATAAATATTTGTGTGTAGTGCCTTAATACCAATATAATTTTATATTTGCAGCGGTTAGAAGGTAGGACTATCCTATCCTAGCTGAAGGCTAACATCTATATATTAAAACTGCTTAGAGCAAGGATATGATAGAGTTTGTAGGGCTTGTCCTCTAATGAATTATCTTTCAGATAGCTACTGTTGTATTGGTTGATATCTCAAATTTGTATAAGTGTATATAGGTCACAGTCACTATAAACTTAAGAACCAAGGTAGGTATTACATCTCACAATGCAAGATCTACATACGGTCTGGGTTATAATCAGAATTCTCCAGGATTTCCCTTACTTCTTTTCCTAGAAACTTAGTCTTTCAATGGAAAAGTCTTAAGACAACCTTTCTTCTGAATTTGATTTTATCTTCCCTCAAGCAGAATTTAGTTCAAGTTCTAGATAGTTTCAGTCCTGATATTTTCTTTTTCCTTTATTCAGCAATCATTTCAGTGGAGTTTGGAATGGAGAGGGCAAATGTATTAGTCAGGGTTCCCTGGAGAAAGAGAACCAATAGGATATAAAAAGAGATGTATTGTGAGGAATTGGCTTGCCTTATTATGGAGGCTGAAGAGTCTCACCATCTGCTGTTTGCAACTTGGAGATCCAGGAAAGCCAGCGGTATAATTTAGTCCAAGTTCGAAGGCTCAAGAAGCAGAACAGCAAATGATGTAAATCCCAGTCTGAAGGTAGGAGAAGATGAGGTGAGGTGTCCCAGTTCAAGCACTGGAGCAGAAAGAAGGAGGTGGATTCCTTCTTCTTTTGCCCCTTGTTCTCTTCAGGCCCTTAAGGGATTGGATGATGCTCACCCACATTGTAGAAGGCAGTCTACTTCACTGAGACCACCAATTCAAATGCCAGTCTCATCCCGAAACACCCTAAACAGTGTTTAATCTAGGCTCTTCATGGCCCACTCAAGTTGACACATAAAATTAACCATCACAGGAAGAAAAAGAAAGAATTAGATGCCAGTGCTCATATAACCATCTTGCCCGGAAGTATGATTGAAGAATTTTAAAAATAAAAATGACTAGATTAGATTTGCATTTTGGACAGCTCTCTAACTACAGTGTCCATTAAAGTTGGATATTCATCAGAGCTGTTTCCTATATTTTCTCTTCTCACTTTACATAGTTTCATCTCGTTGAATAATTTCATCTCGTTGCTTCTATTTCTTTATTAGTATTTCCAGCCCAAACCTCTATACTGGGCTCTAACTTCATATACCTACTTGCCAATTAGATACCTCTTCTCGGGTAATTCACTGGCACCTCAAACACATGTCTAAAGCTGGATTTACCCTTTATTTTTCTTCCTAAGCTTTCTTCTGTTCTGCTTTATCTACATGCAAAGTAAATGGTGTTTGGTGTCACCACCTTTTAATTTGATCAAAGTCAGAAACCTGAGAATCATCCTTGCCTTTTATCTTTCCTCTATTCTCCATGCCCAGATCATCAGCAAGTACTATATACCCTACCTACTATATGTTGCTCTCAAATATATTCCCTTCCTTCCATACCTATTGCCTTGTCTGGTACATCCCTCTCTTACTAACCTTTGCAGCAGCCCCTTTATTTGCCTTCTTTACTCCAGTCTCGCTTCCTACCAAGGAATTAGACTGATGCTAGAGTGATCTTTCTAAAAGTCAAATTAGATTGTGTCATTCCTCTGCTTAGAATTTCTCTGTCTTCTCTGTGAACTTACATTCAAGTATAAACTCTTGAAAATGAAACACAAGGTTCTTTAGGATTTGGCTTTGTCTGCTTTTTTAACCTCAACTTTCACCCCTTCAAATACTGCCTACTGATATCATGGTTCTTTCAGTTTTCAGTACTCATCATCTTGAAAACGTACGTGAAAAATTAGGAAGATATTTCTAAAATAATTTCAAATTCCCCTTTTAAAAAATCTCTTTGAAACACATCTTTTACTTTTTATTCATTTTTTAAATGTTAAAACTATACAGTATTTTTTAAAGTTAAAAAAAAAAAAGTACCAATAAGGCTATCACCAGCAAGTATTGATTATCATTAACTACATAATTATACTTAATATGATTTATTGGTCAGTCATTTCATAGGTGCCATGGATTTTAAAAGTGAATTCATAAAGTACCTGTTTCCTTTATTAATTACACTGAAGTAAAATACCAGTTCATAGATTTCAGAAACCAGTT
The DNA here is from genome assembly GCF_000151845.1 of Pteropus vampyrus. Lineage (NCBI taxonomy): Eukaryota > Metazoa > Chordata > Mammalia > Chiroptera > Pteropodidae > Pteropus > Pteropus vampyrus. Next base: position 2,264,333 of record NW_011888800.1, on the reverse strand, counting down.
AAATGCTAAGATAAGGAAGCATTTAGTGGTCTAATTGTAGAAATGGAAAATTTGGAAATTGAAATAAAATCTTTCCCCAAATAGTCAGCTTTCAAACTATGTGATGACATAATCAGTCTTTCTCATCTGTTCTTTTTAACAGAAATTTAATGATTTTATTTCTTAAATACTCAATTATAAAATAATGGTGAGCTCAACTGGAGTCTGGGATCAAAAAAAAAAGTCATATTTACCAACAAAACCATTAGAACTTTTTAAATGGAATCTACTTGTTCTGGTGGCCAGTGAGCCTGATAGAAATAGGAAGAGGTTATTAAATATGTATGTGTGTGTTTTAACTTTCGAAGATACATGGGATGTTTAATACCTGTCTGCATTGAATTTATCAGGAATTATAGGCAGCTTGGAAATTGCTTCTCAGAGTGATTATACTTTTTCTAATATCACCTACTGATTTTACAGTAAAAGTCTAGGCTACAAAAGTCAAGATGAGAATGTAATTCATTTCACTTGACTCCGTTAAAAATAGCATTATCAAACATTTTGTGATGTTTCTCTCAAATCATATATTGGGCTGACCTGAAGAAATAAACCTCCACTTGCTTTCATGACAGTAGATAATAAATTGACTGATATAATTCAGTTGAGAAGTTGAAAAATGCATTGAAAATAATGGGGCATAACACTGTAGGGTTAACATTTATTCATAGATGATGCAATTAAATAAAACAGGCATTAACTTCAAGGTCAGTCAGTAAAGTAATAAAATTGAATATTTTAATTGAATTGTAATTGCTTCCCATTGATACATGCAAGTAAAGTAAAATAGATGTCAGCTCTACAAATTATGGTTCTTCCTCCTAATTAATTTCTTAATTCTGCATGGAGTTATCCAGTGCCTAGGTCTTGTTGTGGGTTTATTCAGCCACCCAGCTTCCATCAAGGAATATCTGTAAGACATGATTAAATGATTAGGTATCAGGATTTACAGTAAAATTTTTCTTTACTTTGTAGAAAATTTTGTTAGTAACTTAAAGTAACTTATTTATGTATTTGAGTTAAAATATACTCTAAATAAAACATTATCCTGGGTCTTATGGATTGTAATCATCTTTGTTAATATTGATATTTTTGATATTGATATTTATATCGACATTAATGAATATAACCATCTCAATGATTATAAAGGTTTTCATAGAGGAGATAATACATTGAGACTCACATTCCACAGCTGACTGATTCAGGAGGGAAATTGAATAGACTATTAGGGTTTTGGTGAAGCACAGTTTATGTCCATTCATGACCCAGGCTTCACTAGAAAAGAGGCACCTAAATTGAATGACTCTAAAAATGAAACATCTTTTTCAAAGACAAGGATAAATTGAAGCTTTTTAGATAAAGTTGAATTGCACTGAAAAAGACCACAAACCATTGTGACTTTTTCATAGGTTTTTCACAGTCCTGCAAAGGGGTTTTACCAGAAATATAGTTTTATATAAAATAAAATGGGAATGATGGCATTACAAAGGTTAGGAAAGATATTTTCAAATTATGCTGAAATTTTATTGGATCTAGATACTAAGGTTTATTTAAAGAAAGAGAAGATTATGCCTTTTTGGACTAGCTACATTTCCCAGTTAAATGGCTACTGCTTAAAAATTGAAAATTGAATGAATGTATAAGATAGATTTAAAATTACTAAGGTATTATTATATATTCTTATGCTTTAAGATGATTCTATGTAATAGAATCATTTGAGAGCAAATATATTGGTATATTAGCATCATTCTTTAGTTATGCTTAGAAATATAAGTGGATTCTTGATAAAACAAGTAAATTAAACTGAGAAGTTATGTTGTCTAAGCTTTGTGTTAAATTTTAACTCAAATATTGACTTTATTATTTAAAATGATTCTGTCTAAACCATTTAAAGCATAATATTAAAATAATCTCAATGATAAATATATTTTATTGATGCTAATCTGACCCTGACTTTTCATTCTCAATTATGAAAAATCTTGAATGTCAGAATTCTCTGTGCATATCAAATAGTTAGAAAATACCAAAACCAAAATACATGATAAAAGAGTAACATCTTTGAGCTTCATAATTATAGATAAGCTAACAATTTTTTCATGTTAAAGTGATCTTTCTCCAGATCCATGTTTTAAAATTATTTTAATAATTGTCTTGTTCCATTTAGAGAAAGTAAATATTATAAAGGCTGTACATACAATGCTAAGATGTTTCTAAATGAGGAAACTTGTGAAAAAATATGTGGAAGTGTAAGAAAATTAAATATTCAGTCATTCATTTGTAAAATAAGTTACAAAAAGTTTTCATTTGCATGTAGTTTAATATTTATGGAATCATCAGTGTTCTAAGAAGTAAAGAATTTCTTGAGAAAAGTTTCATATCTGAATATAATCTGGGGTATGTTGAATAATCTTCCTACCACATCCCTTACTAATACCATCCCATGTATAATAGTCTCAACTGATTTAGAAGAGATCTCAGAGATCAGGGTTGCTTCAGGCCATTGATTTCTCAAGGACAATAGCTTGAATTGCTAGGGATCTCAGGATCTTATTCAAGAAAATATTTTATAAAAATAATCTGAAATGCATGTCATATGGGGAGTGATCATGAGGTCCCCAATGACTTGTCACTTTCTAATGAACAGAAAAATAAAAATAAAAATCAGATTATACTTGGACAAAGAAACCAGCAAGGCATCTGGATAAAAGAACTCAAATAATCATTATTATTTAGTACAGTGGAAGATGTTAGCCTGAAACAAAAATTTCTTTCATACAGTGTTGATATAAAGTAGAAAGATCCATTTAGAAGAATATGGAAACTATTTTATTGAATCTAGACAAGCAGTTTTATTTTTAAAGCTTGAATATTTTTTGAAAAATATCTTAAGAACTTGTAAAACATTGTTCATGGCAAAGTAGCCTACCAAAATCACTAGACAAACCCTCTGATAGATTTACAATCTGTCCAAATTATTTTTCAATCTCTGCTATTCCCTTGCTTTTATATATCTATTGAAATCATCTATTTTTTTTGTATGTGAAATGATATTACCAATTGATCTGCATTGTGTGAAATGTCTAAGCATCAGACCATAAATAGTAGCATCATCTACCAACCTCACTAAACATGGCACAGACACCATTACCAAACTACGAAGACTAATATATATAGCTTATTTCATTAACTCTGAGAGAAAGGAAATGTAGCTCTTTTATTTTAGCTATTTTATGATTTTATGGTATTCTCCTACTGTAGTGAAATGATCTATAATGTATTCCAGGAAAATATTTGAAAATCTTCCTTAAAGTTTTAAATTTTCATTGTGTTAGCTCCATAGCATTTTCAGTGCATAATTTAGGAATAAATAAATTGAAAGTATTTATATGAATACAGAAAAACTTTGAAGTGAAGTAATTAACTAATTTTTACAAAGGTGTACTTGTGTGATGATCACAGATTTATGTGGAACAACTGTGCCCAATATGGCTTATGTTTACATGTTTTACTAACTCTTATCTAAAAGCAAGCTAAATTACTTCATCATGGAATACAGACTTCTCTGAAATGAGATTTAAGAGCTATTTCTATATTTTAACAATTCGGAACTGGGGTCTGATGATTCTACAGTGAATCAAAAGACTGCATGGAAAATGGAAAGATCATCAGTTTGATCTCCCAGTGCCCACCTGTATATAGTGTATGCTCTTAAATTCCCTTTCATACTTTCTAGGAGGACGTTTATTTACTTCCTTACTCTTACAGAGAATGCGAAATATCAAGTCTTAAATTCAGTTATGAGAGACTTTTAAAATGATTTTAATGATGTGTAACCTCATGCCTGAATGCTGAGTGTGATGTATATGTTATGTGTGATATATATAATGGTATATATGTATATAAGTATGTGAATGTGTGTGTGTGTGTGTATGTATACATATATATATGTATATACATATATGAATCAAGGAATTGGAAGAGAGGCTAAAAAGTAACATCTGGCTGTGCTGGCCTTGTACATTCATGCTTTTGGTTTTCCAAATTTTCACCCCAAATTCATGACAGTAATAGATGAATACATGAAAGAAAAGTATAAAAGACATAGCTGTGCTGGGAAATATTATAAACATCTCTGTGAACTAGAAATTAAAAGACAAAATAGTAAGCATGACTGAAGCTGTGGGCTGTAATGCAAAGAGTTAGGAAGCAGACAGAAGCAGTTGGAAGATCACAGTTCTGTGATGAAACAGAGACTGAAAGTGCCCCATACATGGGAGAACCTCAAAGAAATAAAGAAAAACATAGCACCCATTAAAGAAAAAGCAATCAGTTAGAAAAATAAATCACCCAGAATGAAACAACAACAGTGTGATGTGAAAAATAACCAATTAGAAACTTTGGAAATGAAGCATACAGTCCTTTAAAAACCTCAGTGGGCAGAATAAACACTGGATGAGCCAAATCAGAGAGAATGAGTGAAACAGAAAGAATTAATTCATCCAGAAGTCAACATACAGAGATAAAGCAGGGGGAGGGGAATTAAAGAGCAATTTAAAAATATGGAGGATATTGGAAAATTGCCATTTGACATAGTTTTTTTGGGGGGTGGGGAATAGAAGTTGCAGAAAAACGGTATTTACAAATATAATAGTTGAAAATTTTCTAGACTTGAAGATAGGAGCTTTGTAATTGAAAGCACATATTAGATGCTGTGCAGTATAAATAAAAATAAATATACACTTAGACACATTGTATTAAAATTACAGAATGTCACAGGTAAACTGAAAATTGTATAATATAGCACAGAGAAAATAAAGATTCTTTATATGGGAACTACTATTAGATTGACAGCATAAATCTCATTAGGAAAAACTAAAGCCTAAAAAATATTTTACAACTAAACTATTATATAATGATGAGAGTGAAATAGGACATTATCAGACCATGACAACTAGAAGAGTTTACCACTCACAACTCTTCGGTGAAAAAATAAAGACTAGACTTCAGATAGAAATAGATTGAATTTCAGGAGAAATGAATAAAAAACAATGGTAAGCATAGACATTGTAAAATATGTTGCAAGCTTAATTTTTCTTGTGCAAAATGATGTAACTGAACTTTAACACAATAATAAGAAATTGTAGACCTTATTGTCTGGTTAAAACATGCTAATTTCTCTTAGTCAAAGGGATGCTGAACATAAATTATTAGATTTATATTCTAAGATTCATAAATTTTTAGATAATACATTTAGACTAAAATACTGTGGTTTTGAATGTATGTTAAAAATTACAAGTGATTAATGAAAGAGTAGAAAATCAGTCACAGCTTCTTAATCATCAGAGAAAACAAATGACAAAAATTCTTTTCAATCCAATATGAGGCAAAAAATAGCAAAGGAAAATAAACACATAAAAGTTAACAGACAATCCATAATAAGATTGTAGAACCAACTCCAGACATAATATAAAATGTAAAAAATGTAACATGGTTAATCTCAAGTCTTTAAAATTGTATTTATAAGATAGTATACATTTTTTTAAAAATTCAGTTATGCGTAGTTTACAAAGAGGCATCTAAAATGCATATGGAAAATTTGAGAATAAATAATGGGAAAAAATTAACAAAAGAAAGGGGGTGTTAAATGTCAATAAATAGAATATAAGATAACAATCGTATGTGAAGACGAAAGGCCAGTACTTCTTGATAAAAGGAATAATCCCACCAAGACATATTAGAAATTATGAATTTGTATACATATCATAACATAGCTGTCAAATATATAAAGCAAAACTGACAGAATTATAAGAAATTATTAAAACCAAAATCATAATGGAAGATTTTACCACCCTTTATTGGAAACTGATGGTTTATGAAAACCAAATATTAATAAGGCCATTGAAGATTTGAACAGCAGAATTAACAATTGTGATTATGATTTTATGTGTTTGGTTTGCAGAACCTGGCTTTCAACAGATAAAAAACATGCTTTCCAAGCACAAATGGAATACACATAAAATTTGACCATGTTCTAAGTCACTAAGGAACTTTACTGAACTTTGAAGAATTATAACGATATGGACTACAGTCTTGACTACAATGCAATCAAATTAGAAAACAACAAAAATAAGTAAATAGTGAAAATAAGCATGTTTTGAGATGAGTAATCCTAAATAACTCAATAAAAATGACAAAATATTGAAAACTGAATAACAATAAAAGTGTCACTTTCCAAATCTTTTTGGTCAGGAGCTTAATACCAATTCTTCTACTTAAAAAATAAGAAATGTGTAAATATAAATGAATCAAGTTTTCAAAACCAGAAGCTAGAAATGCGTAAGCCATTGAATAAACGCAAAAATGCAGAGAGAAGGAAATGGTAAAAGTAAGAATAAAATTTATGAAATTGAAAAGGGAGAAGAAACATTGAAAACAACAACAAAAAGCTGGCACTTTGATAAGACAAGATCTATCGAGAATAGAAGACCAATCACCAAAAAAGTATTCTGCACTAAGCAAATTCATAAAACAAATGGAAAACCCTAGAAAAAGCATATTTGATAAGCACAGGACTAATAGCCTTGGTTTAGAACAAGTATTATTTTAAAAAAAGATTAGAAGTCTATTAGAAAAATGGTCAAAGAATATGAACAATCAATTTATGGTTAAAAAAAGATAACAAATCTGGCCATAAATTTCTGAAAAACATGTTCAGCCTCAATCATACAAAAATAAAGACATGCAAATGAAACTACCAATGAGATAAATACTAATTTTTCTATCAGAATGGCAAAAGTTTTCAATGTAATAATATCTAGTATTGGTGAAGATGTTGGGGAAACATCTAAATAGGTATGGGCAAAGTATAACATTTGGTGTTCATTCATGCGCTAATAAGCAGATTTAACAAGTATGATCGTAAAAACAACAACTCAATCTTAACAAATAAGGTATAGATGGAAATATCCTTAACCCAACATAGAGAAACAGCATAGTATGGTAGTTAACAACATGGACTGCACACAGCCAGACTGTCTGGGTTTGAATCCTGGTTTTATCTCTTGGAAGTGGGTGACCTTGGAGAGTCATTGAACTTCTCTGCATCTCGAACATATTTTCATATGTTAAATGGGGACCATTTAACATATGAAAATAAAGACATGCAAATGAAACTACCAATGAGATAAATACTAATTTTTTACCTACATAAATACCTACCTTTGGATTGTTATGAGAATTCAGTTAGTTCATATTTGTAGAGCACTTATAACAGGGCCTTGCACATACTAAGTACTATATAATTTGTTGTTTAAAGAAATTTCACAAGGAAAATTAATTTCTAACAGCCATATGTTAATTAGCAAACTTTCCTTTGCTGATCTAAGATAAAGATAACTAGAAGCTGTAGCATCTGGGATTATGAGTTTTGATTAAAGTCTGTTAGTTGTCAACCACTTGCATCAGACACTTGCATATTGCACTGATAATGCTGAAGTATTTTAAAGTAAATTGTAGGTGACATGACATAGACTTACATATAAATAGAAACGTTGTGTTTGGCAAAGGTGGCATGTACATCAGTAGGGAAGGGATTCCATAAACGGTACTTATTATCCATAAATGAGAAATACAGTTATAATACTCCATATATGATAGCCGAAAGTATATTCTGCATGGATTAAATATCTAAATGTGAATAGTAAAATTTTAAAACTGAAAAAAATATATAAGAGACTAACATGACCTTGAGCAGGAAAGGGTTTATTATAATACAAAGTAAACATTTAAAATAATACTTTTGACTACTAGAAAATAAAAAGCCTATGTTTATCAAAAAACTCTCCCCCAATAAAAAAAGAAACATGTGATGAGAAGCCACTGATTGAGAAGACATTTATAATACCCATAATGATGAAGGAATAGCAGTCAGAATATATCAAAAACGATGAATCATCAAATAAAAGATAAAACTCAACATTAAAAATGGGTAAATGGTCTTAATAAGCATTTCGCAGAAATGAAACCTGAATGAATGGGCAATAAAATATGAACAAGGTCTTACTTTTAATAGTAATCAGAAAATTTAAAATTAGTATCTAAAACAATTATATGTATGTGTGTATATGTCTGTGTATGTATAATGTATATGTATATTATATACATGTTACATATACATATATAATGCATAATATATGTGTATCTCAGATAAAAAAATTAAAAAATCTGACAACACTAAATTGTTACGTATGTGAAATGGGAACTCTATTTCTATGACAGCGGAAGTACAAACTGGTAATACTCCTTTGGAGAGCAATTTGGCAATATCTAATAGACTTGGTGATTATATATATTCTCTTCTATCTCACATAAAAGTATATTTGCTGCCTTATAGAAAGTACTAGTGGCAGCATAGAAATTAGAAACAAACCGCACCCACTGGAGAATGGATAAGTAATGATATATCCATATAACGGAATATACTACAACTTAAAATGGATGGACCAGACCCACAGCGATCAATTTCAGTAAATCTCATTAACATTGTGAATTGGAAAAAAAAGTTAAAAATTATATAATTTATGTAAAAATTTAATGTGCATGAACAATACCAAATATTGTTTTGGATACAAACATTCATAGTAAAATTATAAAAGCATCGTTAGGAAGTAATTCACCAATTTTAAAAGAGTGATTATCCATGTAGAAAGGAGTAGGGGAAATAGATTGATTAGGAGTAGAGATACTGTGAAATTCTGTTGTATTTGTGGTATTTTTTTTTCAAGAAAAGTTTGTGGAGGAAAGATGTCAAGATGTTAATGCTTGTTAAATCTGGGTAGTAGTTACATGGGTGTTTGTTTCAAGGTATTTCATTTACTTTTTTCATTTTAAACACTGAATTGCAAAATGTTTAGTGGGAATAGAATAACTGGACAAAGTTAACAATTGGTTCATCTGTGTATTCACCTAGCCAATTGGAATTTTAATTTTAGTGAATACACCATGAGAATGAGATTGATGTAAAAGGAGTTGACTCAAATAATCTGCCACAAACCTCAGTTGTTTGCTTTTTGGCTTTACCATAACTTATCACTCAGCAGCAGAAGAGTCAGTTTTTACCTGACTCCTTTTTTATTACTCTGATATGTAATTATAAAAAAGGCATCCAACTAGAAGCAGACAATTATTAATCAGTTTGTATAATTAATAAAATAAAGGGTTTGAACCAATAATAAATGAAAATAACTATTTAAATGAAGCTAAGCCAATACATACATGTATTATGAATGTAAATATCTAAAAATGAATTCTTTCATAGCTGACTTGTGGCATGTGATTTTTTTTTTCCTGGCAGGTTAGTTTTGGTTTGTGGGAAGAGTTTTTATTGCCCATACTTATTCACCTATACTCCATCACCTACATACACTCTAATATATCATTATATGGTTCAACATCTTTATCAGAGACTATTGCACATGCTATTGGTACATAATGACTTTTCAGAGTTGTCTGTCTTTCCTTGGAAAATACATTGTCACACAATTGGCCATCAAAATGAAATATTTAACTTGATAATACAATTATCTGTGTCTATATACCACTATTAAGTGAATTAACTATGTAGGCCTAACAGTCTACCACTGTTCTGTTTTCTACTCTTATTTTCTAAGTAAGATGTTTGAAATTTAGATAAAACAGGTGTAAATCAGAAAATTCTCACTATTGTCCATGAGTTAAAAAAAAAATTAAAATACCAAGGCTTTTAATTTCATATCTTTGAAATGATACTTGGTTTTTTCTATCCTACTTATAAGTCCTCAAAAAGGAAAAAAGAATTGAAACAATGCATCTGATAGTTGACATGGTACAATTTAAATGAATTGGAAGGAAACTTATTTTTCAGGAGCAAGAAAAACAGTTACTCTAGGGGAATAGGAAAGTAAATATTAGCAAAGTACATTTTATTTTAGGATCAAAGCAATTTAAAACACACACATACTGGTTTCCTAGGTGAGGAGAGGCCAAGGGAAGGGAATGTGTCTTTAAACTTACAATTAGATATTTATTTAAAAAATTTTTGTAACCTTTCTTGGCAGGTTTAGATCCAAATAAGCATCTTGGAAAAACCCTGGATCAAATGGAGCCTTATCTCTTAGAGGTAAGAATTTCTACATGTTACTCAGAATATAGGCATGTAAAGGGTGGAAAAAATAAGTGCCATGTTATGGTAATTATAAAATCAATTTTATTCTAGAAAAACTCAGATATATTCATGATGTATTTTTATAAAAAACTTATGGGTATGAAAATGTCTAAAATAAATTGTGAAAATTATTATCAGCTTGTTAACTATAAAAGAGTAAGCAAACTATACTTAAAAAGAAATTGCTCTGTTAGAAAGTTTACTTTTATTAAAATGAACATTCTATGCTATACAAAAAGTTCTATATTCCTAATGTATCTGATAGTCTTTATAATTAGATTTTTTTCATCAAAAATGTGAGTGGAAACTATCTTTAGAGATTATCTAATCTAACCTCTTTTACTAATTAGAAAATAAATTTTCAGAATAGTAAAGAAATTATCTCCCAATTTCAAGTGATAGTCTTTTAGTCCTTATCATTGTCAAATCCTAAATGTGTTCTAAACATTAAAGAAAGATTTAGTTATTTTCACTCTTTTTTATTAACTATGTTGTATTTTACTAGAGTTTCAAGGCAAATATTATTAATAGTATGGCAGTGTTTCATGAACTAGAATACTGTAATTATTAGAGTTTTTTATTCCACAATCATAATAGAAGAAAGAAAATAACCCAATTTCTATGAAAGAACTGATCTCCTTTAATAAGTTATCATTTTTCCCTCCTATGCTCTTAATTCATCAGTACTGTCTATGATGTGAACTGTCAGCAATTACACTTTTCACTAACTTTATGGGTTTCACATTTTCTTTCAGTTATCTGTATTTGATTATTTTACGGTTTTTCGATCAATATGTACCAAATGCCTAGGAATCCCTAAAAAGTTAATTCCGTCTCTCATTAAGCATTGTTAAGTACCTATTAGATGCCAGGGAAATAGTAAAGATTAAAATAAAAATGAAATGATAATATAATTGTGATAAATTATATTTGATTTCTAAATAATTTGGTGTCATTTATTTAAGTCTATCTAATGGACATGGTTGCTTTCTGGGCCCTTCTGATAGGAGTCTTCTGACGGCAGTTTGTTCTAAGGCCTGCGTTGTATCTACATTCAAATCTGTTCACTACTGTCAGACTAATTTTGCTTCTGCCAATACAACGTATATAAATAATGAAGTTAAATTTAGAGGGTTAAAAGAAAGAGACCTTCAGAAATGAGAGACTATGGTTTTGACAAAGGAGCTTTCTGTAAACAGGTTCTTAAATTTGAAGTTATGAGTTCAGATTTCAAGCATGTAGAGATTCTTTGTAGAAAAGGCAAGTAAGGTTTTGAAATTGCCAAGATATTGATTATGAATTAAGGTGAATATTATCATAGGATGTTTAAACACAAAAATGCAGAAATCATTTTATTCAACTTAAGCAAGTTCCTCAACATGGCCTGGCAATCTTACGTTTCTCTAGAAAAAGTCTCTACTCATTCTTCACAATGGCTTTTTTATGCCTTCTTTAGTCTCAAATTTCAAAATTTTTTACCTTTCTCCTCATTTTGAATAGATGACATATTTCTTCACAGATAAAACAGAAGCCATCATACTAGAAATCTCTCCGTCTCCAAGCACGATGTCTACTAATTTACCTTTGCCCACACATATCCTTGCTTCCTGTAATGGGGAGAAGTGTTCCTCCTCCTGTATATGGCTGACCCCCTACCTGTGCTCTGAATCCCATCTACACCTGTCTTCTTAGAGACTTTACAATCAACCCACCCCCTTCAATATCTTCCTCTTTTCTCTGTTACTCCTTCACATCAGTATTGGAACATGCCACCACCTCTCTCGTTCTAAAGATTTCCTTTCTCAACTGTAGTTACTTCTCTAGGCACTTCTTGTTTCAAATCCAAAAATTTGGGAAGTGTTTTTTGTACTTATGGTCAGTACTTCTTCATGTTGTAAATGCTTCATATTCCTGGCATCTGGCTTCTCCTTCCACCTCTAATTAGATTTTATCAAACCCAGTAGATAGTTTTTAGTCCTTATTTGACAGTTATAAACACTCTTTTTGAAATATTTCTTTTGGCATTCATGATGCCACACTTTCCTAGTTTTCCTGTTTTTTATCTAGTCACTTTTAGTCTCTTTTGCCAATTTCTAATCTAGGCTCCATTTTTACTATACAAACTTTCTCTGTGTGATCTCACTCACTCACACGCTTTAATTACTGTCTCTATTCTGATGACTCCCAAATTTTTCTGGTCCATATTTCTCTGCTAAGCTTCAGTGCCCAAAGGCACCACAAATTAAATCTCAACAAACTTGATTGTGGTCTTTGTATCCATTACTTTTTGCTATTCCCATTGTCATCACCTTAATTCAGGTACCTGTCACTTCAGGCCTAAGGTATTACAG
>NW_011888800.1:2246234-2249987 GCF_000151845.1 Pteropus vampyrus | reverse complement strand
ATGCTTTATCTCTCTTTCACTCAACTAAATCTAATCTATCCTTAAAGTCTAAACTCAGAGTTTAATACTGTGAGGTTTTCTTGTTTAAGTAAGCCTCCTTTGAGCTGCCATTTTCTTCTTTATATCCTAGAATGTAGCACTCCTCATGTTATGTTTTATTTTTCTTTTAATGTTTATTATAAAATTAAGGCATGTAATATGTAAAAAATGAACTCAAACACTATAAAATAATGAAAAATCTTCTAACTCCAAAATCTAACTCCAAGTCCCCAGTTTTTCTGTCCTTTCCCAGATCAACCATTCTTCTAGTCTAATATATCTCTTCAAGAACATTTTTGCATATATAAATATATATGCATGTGTTTATCCATTTTTACCTTAATTGGAGCATCATTATCTTCTATTACATGGATAGTATATTGAATCTTTTGTTTATAGATGGATTTTATTCTTTACTGATTTCTTTTATGTCTTTTTCTATTGCAAATAATGCTAGAATGAATATCATTGTATATATATTTTGGAGCATGTATGAATTTATCTGTTGGATAAAATCCTGGAATGGAAATGCTGTCAGAAGGTATATATAATTTTAATTTTAATGGATATTGAAGACATCTATTTTCAGCTATGATGAATAACTTACATCAGATCAACTCTCACAATGCAAACAACTAGAAAAGTTGTCTGAAATTAAAACAAAAATAATTTTGCAAGGCATTAAAGAATTACAAAAACTGAGATGATTTGAATTCCAGTGAGAATGGAAGCCCTGGGCATGGCCTCCTTTGCCCTCAAGGCATTTTCTAATTAAAAAATGATACAGGGATGCCAAGAAGTTGAAGAGAAAGCTTCAGCTGAGAAGCCAAGTAGGGCTTTCAGCAGCTTAATAGGACTGTGGAGACAAAAATCGGAATTCAGGGCAAACCTAAATGGAGTGGACCTGGTTAGCTCTCTAGGTTTTCAGTTGGGCTCTTGAATGGACTATACCTTAAGAATAAAGTCAAACCAGAAATAGTCCAGTCCTCTCAAATACTTCTATTTAACTCCAAATCATATAAAAAAAATATGCAAAGCAATCTGAGTGTTTTTTTTCCGGTTTCTGCGTAGTCTAATCTGTGTGTCCATGAGCTCTCCATAGAGTGCTTAATAAAATTTTGCACAGTTAGCAATTTGTTTCTCACCTTTTTCACAACAGGTATGTGACACAGCCAGATTTTAATTCATAGTATCCAGGTTTTTTGCCTGAATTTTGCCAGATTTTCTTGTTTCCTTTCATTTTTGCATATACTCATAAAAGACTCAATCAGTTGCCCAATATACCCAGAAAACAGTGATTGTATCATCAGTCAAACTCATCTTCTTTCTGCAATTAGACGATTTTTTTTAACTTATTATCTAGGACTCTATCTTCTGCATCATTGCCTAAAACAAATCAGATTTTAAGGAATGCCATATCTCCTTATCTTTATGAATAATGGGATTAACCTCATTAAGTGAGATAAAAGATCAACCACGTATTCATTTTTCAAGTTGTTGACACAATTCTGAATAGTCAAAGAATCTGAAAGAAGAAGGGGAGAAAACAGGCAACCTGTGGACTTGTAAGGGTGGGAGAGAAACGGGATAGGTAGAGGAACCCTTTTTATTCACCTGCCTCAAATCCCTTTCTGTAATGTGAGAGCTGTTAATGTAAGAAGTCAATTCAGCTACTATAGTAACTCTTTAATATATTACTGTATCCAAGAGTCAATATTTTTAGTTAAGGAAATTTTTGCGTATTACAATGATTTCCCTTACAGAAATGAATATTTGATTTTGAGAATTACAGAGGAGTTGGTGGCAGGGGTGGTGGAGAGAAGATGATACCTTTGGGTCAGGGTCCTTTCATAGTTTGTTCAGATCCCATGGGGTAAGAGGCAGTATGGGACAGCAATCTTCAAATTACCTCTGTACCTAGGAGCCCAAGTATGAATCCTGACTCGACTGCTTACCTAAAGCATTGATCTAGTTAGTTTCCCATGTGTAAAATGGAAGTAATAACAATGAAATGATATATAAAATGCTTAGCTCAGTATCTGGCACATTATAAATGTTCAATAAATAGTAGCAGTGTTTACTATTTTGAGTAAAATTTACCATTACTGAAGAATAATTCTGAAATTTTCCTGCTTTACAAAACACACAGAAAACTGGGTAGACACTATAATTGTAGCGATATTTAAAACTCTAAAGGAATTGTTAACTGGCATGTATCAACATTTAAGATAATAATCGTAACAGAAAAATGGCAAAGGGTATGGAGAACCACTGTACAAAAAAGAATGTCTCAGAACCTCATACTGATATAAGGAGATGCTCAAACTGATATAGAAATCAGAGAAATACAAATTAAAGCAAAAGCAAGATGTTACTTTGTACCAGTTTGGCACAAATGAGAAAGCTGGATAATGCCAATTGCTGACAGGCGGGGATTTTTATAGAACCCCCTCCAAGAATGTGTAAATTGGTACTGCCATTCTGGAGGGCAGTATGGCAATATCTAGATTAAATATCCTTATCCTCCTTGAAGTAGTGATTCTCCTATCAGTCCATAGGGGGACATTAGTGAGAATAGTCTGCAGGATTTTTTTAATGGTGTTGGGGTTGTTGGAGGCAATATGGATGTGCATTCCTGGGAGAGCCAATTGTTAAAATGTGGTGGGTGCACATTACGAAGAACAAGTCTGCAATTAGAAAAATATATTCAGTGTGCACATAACATCAAAGTGCTGAATGAATAAAACCAACATTGAAGTAAATTAAAAATATAGGCACACAAAATAATAATACATTTGCAAAGGCATAGACAAAAGATACACGTTAAATACTTTTAAATGTTTGCCTTTGACAAGGAAAAATTGGGAATAGAAATAGTGATAAATCACAGTTTTTAAAAAATAACATTAAAAATACTTGCTGAAAATTTGAAATCTAATTAAGTTTAGGGAAACAAATAAAAAACATAGTACTACTCCATCATTTACACAGCTAACATGTTGGTGTATTTCATAATGGTTTATTTCCTGAGACTTTCTTGTTCTTCAAGTTCACGTAGTTAAAACAGAAACAAATTTATAGATAAATAGAACAAACTGATGGTTGCCAGATGGGAGGGTGGTTGGAGTCTGGATGAAAAGGTGAAGGGATTAAGAAGTACGAATTAGCAGTCACAAAATAGTCACAAGGATGTAAAGTACACGTTGGAAATATAGTAAATATAGATAAATAGAACAAACTGATGGTTGCCAGATGGGAGGGTGATTGGAGTCTGGATGAAAAGGTGAAAGGATTAAGAAGTATGAATTAGCAGTTACAAAATAGTCACAAGGATGTAAAGTACACTTTGGAAATATAGTCAATAATATTGTTATGACCATGTATGGTGGCAAGTGGGTGCAAAACTTACTGGGAGGATCACTTTGTAAGCTATATAAATGTCTAACCACTATGCTGTACACCTGAAACTAATATAATAGTGAATGTCAACTGAAATTGAAAAAATTTTTTTTAATTTTTTTAAGTTCACATAGTTAAATATATGTACATATTTTAATTACATATTGGGTTAAGCTATACATACAATTTGTCCCCTTTTTTTCCTAACATTATGCCATGTTTATTTTCCCACATAACTAAATCTACTTTGAAAAAACATTAATTTATGGTCGTATAGGTTAACTTAACAAATTATCTCTTGTTGGCAATATTTGT
>NW_011888800.1:2244014-2246184 GCF_000151845.1 Pteropus vampyrus | reverse complement strand
AGATAAATAGAACAAACTGATGGTTGCCAGATGGGAGGGTGATTGGAGTCTGGATGAAAAGGTGAAAGGATTAAGAAGTATGAATTAGCAGTTACAAAATAGTCACAAGGATGTAAAGTACACTTTGGAAATATAGTCAATAATATTGTTATGACCATGTATGGTGGCAAGTGGGTGCAAAACTTACTGGGAGGATCACTTTGTAAGCTATATAAATGTCTAACCACTATGCTGTACACCTGAAACTAATATAATAGTGAATGTCAACTGAAATTGAAAAAATTTTTTTTAATTTTTTTAAGTTCACATAGTTAAATATATGTACATATTTTAATTACATATTGGGTTAAGCTATACATACAATTTGTCCCCTTTTTTTCCTAACATTATGCCATGTTTATTTTCCCACATAACTAAATCTACTTTGAAAAAACATTAATTTATGGTCGTATAGGTTAACTTAACAAATTATCTCTTGTTGGCAATATTTGTTATTTCTAAGTTACCATAAATAATGTTATTTTGAAATTATTGTAAATAATGTTGTGATTATATGATTATTATCATGTACATTTCTTATTACATTATTTTCTTTAGATAAATTCCTAGGAATGTAATTTCTGTGTCAAAAAATAAAGCAACTTTAAAGCTTGTACATTTATTACTCTAAATTAACTGCGAAATAATTTTAGCCATCACTTCTTAAACTTCTGCAGATTCCTAAAATTCCTAAAATTATAATCTGATAAGCGAACAATGGATTCTATTTTACCTTTTGTGGCTTTGATATTTTACAATGTTTATCAAAGTTCATACCCTCAAATATGGTTTAGCTATCTTTACTCCCTTTGTCTCCATCACATATGTGACTCTTTCCCCTCCTTCCATCTACCCATATGGTTATGTTGCATCAATAGTCAGTGTTCACATTATAGTACCTATAATATAATAGTCAGTGCTTACATTATAATACCTATAAAAATCCAATCACAGCTGAGTTAGTTAATAAACTCTGGTAATAAACCTTTCCTCTACAACTTTTTATTTTTTCCTTTGAACTAATAATTATCTTGTTTTCTTCATTTATTTAGTATTCTGTGTACTTATTACTAATTCAACACTATATTCATTGCCAGTTTTCTAATCTCTTATCCAGATGTTCAGACATATTAAGTATTTTGTCAGTTTCTTCCCTCCTGTAGAAGTCTTTTCTAGGACCTGCTGACCTGTTATAATGTGGATCGGTTTCTTCTATGCCTGTTACAAGGCTGTCATCCTAGCCTCTCCCTATAGTTCTGGAGATCTCTTTAGCTTCCTTCTGCCTTGAAGCCCTTGTTTCCTGGGTCGAGTGTCTTCCTTTTTCTTTGTTTATTCTCATTTTTGTAAAGTACATTCTCTAGAAAAAATTTAATAAGGGTTCACAGAAGGTAAATATTTATAAATATCTTTATTCTTTCCTCACTTGTGATTGGTTCATAGAATTCTATTTTTAGAATATATTTCTGGATCGTTTCTAGTATTGCTTCATTTCCTTACATATTGGTATGGACTCAAAGTCATTCTGATTCCTGACTCTTCATATGTGACTGTAATTATTTCTCTCATTGTCTCCTCTCTGAGAGTATGTAAGATACTTCTTTTGCCTCTAGAAGTATAAAATTTGATGTGCTAGTGACTTGGGTGTGTGTATTTTTATCCATGTGCTGGGATAGGTAGAATTTTCAGTGTGAAAATTTCAGTTCCGGAAAATTTTCTTGAATTAGTTCACTGGTATTTACCACCCATCAGTTTTTACTTTAGGATTTCTATTAATTACATGGTCCTTTAATTTCTAACTTTTCTCCTTTAATTTTTATCTAATTCATTTTTGCCATTTCTGGGAGAAAATTTCTTAATTTTAACTTTAAATCTTTCAATTGAGTTTTTATATCATTTTTAATTTCTAAAGCTCATTTTTTATTCTCTGAATGTTCTTTTTTTGTCTGTAGTACTCTATCTTTATTATAATGTATTCTTTCTCTTTTTGTTCTCTCTTTTTGTCTCTCCTTTTTGTTTTGCAGTTTTTTTGTTTGCTTTTTGTTTCTTCTCTCCCACATAGTCTGTTTTCTACATTGTTTGCTTTGGTCTCTAACTTTTATTTTGAGGTGTTTCTTCTAATCTTTGGTGCTCT
>NW_011888800.1:2232120-2242669 GCF_000151845.1 Pteropus vampyrus | reverse complement strand
AGAAAGAAATTACATGTTGTTGAGAGAATTCTGAGTAATTTCAGAGATAAATTGACAGCCATGTTGCACTTAAAAAAAAGGATAAGATTTCTAACTAAATCGATTGTTTATAGTATATTTCAAGTACTGGCAAAGGAAGATGAAAAAAGAGGATGAAGCCAAATAGTGAATGATTTTGAATACTGAAGTGAAGATTTAATTATCCAGATATTGAAGAGAACCTGAACATTTTAGAGGAAGGGAGTAAAATTCTTAAAGGTGCACTTTAAGGAATCTGACCTGGAGTAGTGTCCATCGATTACTGTATTTAAAGAGATGAGGTGAAGGTCCTCCATCGTTAGTGGCTGTTCCAAAATATGACCTAGAACATGTCCCTTACATTTCTGAGTATGTATCATAGATGAACTTTTAATTGCCATGTCATGTGGTGCTAATAGAATCGAATGACAAGTATTTGTAAGGACTTCTTATGTGTGTGCCCAGTTCTATGCTAACTGCTATAAGGAGTACAAAATAACCCAACGATTTGAAATTTTTCACAGACTGTAGAGTCTAACAAGTTGGGGGAGGATGCTGATAACTTGGATTAGATAAAGCCAAATTTGTATTTACTGTAAATGTAATTGGGAGCTAATAGATGGAAGATGGCCACGTGACCTGGAAGGGTTAGCATTTAAACTGATTTAAGGATTGGGTGACATTTACATAGGTGGTGGCAACAACATGAATCAATATGAATGAAGATTCTTTGGCAAGAAGATGTGCAGGGACAATGAGAAATTTATTTTAAATGAAATTAGGAACTGGTGTTGGTAGATGAATAAGAAACTGGTAAGGTAGGAATTTCGGACCCACTCATAAAAGGCATTTGGAGATGGACCAAGTGATTTGGGGTAAGAAATAATAAGATGTAGAAGGTTCATCAGCAGGGATTTATATCATTAAAAGGTAACTCAGAAAATTTAGTCTGGCAGCAGTATTCATGGATTTGAGAGTAGAAGAAACTGGAAATGAAAGAGTCTAAAACGCTGTTATAGGAAACAGGTGTGAAGGCTCGGAGTACAAAGCTACTGACAGTAGGAATGGAGAGATAGAACAAAACTGAAATAAAAATTTTGATGAAAGAATGAAAAAGAAATTGGCACTAAATTGCTAGAAACTAGAAAAGGAAGAATCAAAGATTAGTCCACACAATGATTGGAGAAATTAGAAGCACATATTTTCACAGAGGAGAGCAGGGATAAGAAAGAACATGATATGCTTGGTCTTAAACATACTGAGTTTTAAATGATATCATAAAACAAAGGCATATGTCTTTTAAACTATAAGATTAGAGTACAATTGAGATGTTCATGTTACAGACTACAGTGTGTTATTTATTATCATATTTTAGAAAGTCAGGACATTACTGTAACTTCTGATTTTGTTTAGTTTTAAGCTCATAACCTTTGCAAATCGATCTAGTTCTCCCCTCTGGAAAAGGGAAAAATAAAATTAGTAGCTATTTTATTGAGTATATATTATATTCTGGACAGTACATTAGGCTTTCCTTTCATATGGTTTTATTCCTGAAAACAGCCCTCCTATAAGGTAGATACTGTGTCATCTCCATTTTACAGATCAGCAGTCTGAAGCTCAGAGAGCTTATATGACCTTAGATTGCACAACTAGGAAGTGACAGAGTCAGGATTCGAACCAAAGACTTTGTCTCCAAAGCTACTGATTTTAACCAGTTATGCAATGCTTTCACTGTGCCTCACAACAATATGTGCCTTACCTACTCTTAACAGTTAAGCTGTGTATTTATGAAGTGTTTATTAAGTGCCATATTGTATGCTAAGTGTTTTTATGCATTATTTTATTTAATTATCAAACACACCTATGAGGTTGCTATAATTAATGTTTACATTTTATAGATGAGGAATTACTTAGAGGGTGAGTTACTTTTCCAAAGTCACATAGCTGGGAAGTAGCAGAACTGGAATTTTTGCTTTAAATTTATCTGATTTCAGAGTCTATGTGCTTGTTTATTCTTAAAAGTCATTTTGAAGATTAAATAATTATATTATTTCCTTAACTTTAAGGCATAAAGCAAATAGTCTTTAATTAGTAGTGATAGTGTTAGTATTAGCAGCAGCAGAATAGCTCAAAAGTGGTGCTTGAAGCCATGCAGTGCAGGAACTACCCAAGGCTATAAATTGATAGAGAAAAACATCTTATAGAGAGAATACGAGGGATATTTATAACTTAGGAGTCGCAGGAGGGAAAGGAGTCAGAGAAGCATAACAGTAGCTTAGGAAATTCAATAACATGGAAGCCTGAAGAAAATAATCTCAAAGATTTGAGACATCAAATGCCACATAAAATTTGAAAAGGATAAGGTCATTGGACTCTCTCAGCAAACTACTGCTCATGATGAGATACCAGTAGACAGAACCACCATCCATCCAGTTTCCCAATGCAGAAAGCTTGAAATTTTCCTTATTTTTTTTAACTTTTCTTACTCCTCTAAACAAATCATTATTTCGGCCTCCTAAAAACCTCTCTCAAAGTATCTGCACTCTCCTCTCCATCTTCACTGCTACTTCCACAGTTCAGGAAATCTTCGCCTCCTGCCTAGATTGCTCCAGTGACTTCTCAGTTCTTTCTGCTTTTGACTTACTCCCCACCAGCCCATTCTCCATTGTGCAGACAGAACGTTTCTAAAAGACAAATGCTGTCATGTCAGTTTTCTGCTTAATACCTATCCATGGGTTTTTATTGGCCTTAGGATAATGACTTAGCATGGTTCTTGAAGCCCCATAAAATCTGTCCTACCACCATTACTCATCTAGTTATGCTCCAGCTATGGCAAACTTATTTCAATTTCTAGTACCTATCATGTGCTCTGGGACTTAACCTATGCCCTTCCTTCTGGAACAGTTTTTCCTTCTGTCTTCTCTTTCCCCCTCTCTTTCCTCACTCTCTCCAGCCTTTCCTGGTTACTCAATCCTTCAGATCTCAACTTAAGTTTTACTTTCTTTGAGAAGCCTTTTGAGTTCCTTCTAGTTAGGTCTCCTGCTTTATACTCCACAGCATCTCATGTATCCACCAAAGCTATCACTACCCTTATTGTAATTGCTTGTTTAACTTTCTGTCTATACCTCTAGGCAGTAAGCTGTTTCATGCAAAATTTATGTCTGCTCCCATTGTTATCCCCAGCACTTAAAATAATGCCAAATTTATCATAGATATTCAGTAAATACTTTTCGAATAAGTGCTGTGAGTGAATATATGCAGCATGAAATTATTTTGTATGTTAAACATGTTATTAAATGAAATTGGGCTGGGTTTTATAAACCTCATGGTTTTCTCTAACTGGTGAGAGGCTGGGTGAAGGTGAAGTACAATTTCATTTGGCTTTTGTTTTTTCAAATAGAAGATAACAGATAAATGAAGCTGGTTTAAAAGAAGAAAAAAAATATTTGATATGATATTCTTATAGTTATGGTTATTGCAGTCTTTGAAAGGGATAAAAAATTGAACAGAGAACTCATGATGCCCTTAACCTTTTCAGTTCAATAACGAGTATCATTCAGATGGAGTTACTAATATGAATATCAATAACAGTAAGTATGTCAGAAAAAGATAAAATCATATAATAGTCTTTTCTTTTACTAGGAATTCACTTTTTAAATACTCAGACTCTAAGACATTCTTATAAGCCATGAAATGACCCAAGTCATTCACATCTGTTCAAAATGTTTCTTAAAAAGCTTATCTTAATAGTTACATGGTAAAACTAATATTTCTGATATCAGCTCCCATAAGAACCAACTGTATAAAATTTGCTTCTTCTCTACTTCATGAAAATTTATCTTCTTTGTTCCTGTGAGCTCTTTTACAAAATGCCACCGGTTTTCTTTCCTCACTTTTCTTGCTATTTGGCTTTGCAGTATCATTCACATTACTACCGATCCTTAGAATTCTCATAGATCCATTCTTTAAATCCTTAAAGGCATATAGTCAAAGTTGAAATGTAATGGATTCAGAATGGAAGCACAACTTCAAAAATAACCAAATAAATAAAGGCATAAATATGCAGGTAAAACTGAAGACTTATGGCACAGTCCCAGTACTGACAGTAACAGAAGGCATCAGTGGAGTCACTCTTCCTTTGGGCTATGAGGACTTAGGTTAAGAGAGGCTGTAGGCAGAGAAAACTATGAAATTCAGAATGGAGATGAAATCATAGTGATAAAGCCTCAACACAGGAGCAGAAAGATTCAGTAACACAACTAGTGAGAGTGCCCCCCACCACTGGTTTCAGCCATGTGTCAGGCAAATAGGAGATTATTTTACTCTCAATATCAGGATCATTTAAATAGTATAACTTATATTTAATACCAATCATGGGTTGTCGTGGGTTTGTTTTTTTTTTTTAATTTCAGGTTTAATTAGATGACATTATAAGCTATTCTAACCTTTCTTGAAGTTAGACCTTCCTAAGGCTTTTCTGCAACTTTGGAACTTCACTAGTTCTCAATACCCTTGGAGCTTTACTAATAATAATAACCTTAACCTTAACCTTAATAATAACCTTAACGTAACAACCATGTTTGCGGCTTCTTTCGTTCACAGGCCTAAGGAAGGGCCTTAGATTGCTCTCTCTGTGTCTCTGAGAAATGCTCTAAACACAACACATTTTTTCCCCTTCCACATTTGGTCAAAGAGGAGAAGCACACTTAGGCTGTACATATTCTCATTTACTACATAATGACTTAGTACCTTTCCTTCTTAGCCTCTCTTTCAATCTAAAACTAATATAGTCCTAAAATTTATAATAACCTCTAAATTTTTCATTATATGCAAAAATGTTGGTTGTTTACACATTTCTGTAAAGGTTTTGGGATTATGAAAAATCCCATGCTTTATGATAGCATTTTTCAAATGGCTTTAAATACGTCTTTTAAGCAGAAATATAACATTATTTTCCTTGCGATCTATTTTGGAATTAAAGCTTCATACATGGATATTTTTAGAGCAAATAATATGTTAAATGAGCATTTTTGCTAGTTAATTTTAAGTTTACTGTTTTTTATTTTTATTTTTATTTTCAGCTTTCTAAGAAATATGGAGTCCATGTTTGTGGAGAAGGTGGAGAGTATGAAACATTCACTTTGGATTGTCCTCTATTTAAGAAGAAAATAATTGTGTAAGATATCATTTCAGCATTTTCTTCCCTTTCTTTAAATTTAAGTGATGGAAGCAACTTTGCATTAAGCTCGAGGCAACTTTTGTTGGGAGAAATAGAACATGTCCTCTAAGTTCACAAACACTCAATTTGTTTAATACCAGTGAAGTCGTCTGAATACCTAAATCAATACCTGACAAGACGAGGCCTTCATAGAAGGCTATAAACTTTTTAGACATTGCACTTTCGTTTACTTGCTGATTATGGCCTGCAGTAAAACTGGTACCTACACACTGACACTTTTATCCTTTCATGAAGTGCGAATTGCCTGTATTATTTATCTTTCATTACAGCTACGTTTGATAAACTGCCACATCAGTAGCCAGTGGGTTCCATTAACTCTATCCTCTTTTTCCTTTTTCTTGGCTTTAACAACTTAAGATGGTAACACTAAACATTTCTCTTCAATTATTTGGTGTTATTTTTACAAATAAACTTTGTAAATTCAGTTTATGGTGAGTAGTGTGATTTCTTTGCCATAAATTGTTAAAATTAGTGTAACGAAAAACAGGAACTTTCTCCCGTTTGTTACATTATTATCCATACTATAATTTATGTCACTCTTCTCATATGCTAAGAGAACACTTTATCTGCTTCTTGATAAACATCATCAGAATTATGCTTGATTTCAGAAATAATATGCACCTCATCTGATGAAAGATTAGAATTCTGTATTGAATAGACAGCTTCAATATTTTCAACATTGGGAAGTATTAATATACAGCTTAATATAATAGACAGCTTCAATATTTTCAACATTTGGACATATTAATAATGAGGGAAGGAATGATCTAAGAAAATTACGGCAATTTTAGGTAAATTTTCTAAAATATCCATTGGTCTTGTGAAACATGGCCAAGACATTTTCATTACCATGTGCAATATTTACCCATTCTTGCTTCTTTAATGTTCTCCTAAATTCTTTTCCATTAATGATCATCAGCATAATAATTTATTTGGCAAATATTTATCAAGTACCAGTTATGTCCAAAGCTTTCTTCTGGGCACCATTGATGTTCAAACATAATTCCTGCCTCCAAAGGGTGGAGGGACACACATCTGTATATATTATGATACAAGATGGTAAAGGATAAGAGACATAAGAATAAGCTCATAATTGGGAGGTATTTCTCTGGCTGTGATGATCACAAAACCATTCATGAATGAACTATGCACGAGGTATTATTTCTATTAAATAAATACTGTTTCGTTATTCAAGAAAAGAATTTGCATGCTAGTGTGAAATTACAGTATAATAGGAAACTTGCAATATATTTATTTTATTAATATGGGACTAACCAAAAAATTTTTTAAAAGCGTGATAAGAGGAAAAATGCCCAAGAGTAATGCTTTTCCCATTTACTTGACAAGTTGAGTCCTAGAACACCCAGAAGTCTTTTTGGACAACCTAGAATTATAAGATTTTTACTTTTTTAGATGACTTGACAAGAAGGTCAGTTTATCACTGTACTTTAGATTGAAAATGAATCTTTTCCACCTCATTATTTTGTATATAAAGAAAGGAAACCTAAGGAAACCTAAGCCTGACTGAGACAATGTCATGAGGGGTATTTAGTCATGCTATTAAAAAGAGAGATTTCAGAAGAGGTGTGTTAGAACCTTCTAATTCTAATGTTATTGAACATTAACCCTCTAGTTCAAAATGTTATTGAGACAAATTACATGGGTGAGACTCTGCAAGCTGCTACCCTGCTCAGTAGGAGTTCTTCCTGTAAGAACAGTCAGTCAAATCAACAATACATAAGAAGTTCTAGCATATGGCTGTGTACTTTAAGAACACCAGAAGAAGCACTGTCTTCCTTCTTACTCATTCGTCAGTACATCACTTATCTAATTCTAATGCTTAAGCACTTTCTTTGCTTTTTTTTTTCATAGGCTCTGCCTACCTCAGCTTCACAACTTTCTTACTTGATTTCTTTTCTCTAAATCGCCTTTCCATTTCTCCCCACTTTGCAAAATTCTTTCATTTTTAAAGGCTTTGGTTGCCATTGCCTCAGTGCTTGTTCTCATACCTGAACTCTCATAACACAGTTGGCACCAACAAATGTCTGTTAAATATTGTTGAATTAACTTGTCATTTATTGTTGTTTGATTTTGCATATCTATTTTACTTGTATGTGTTCCTTTTTTAGGTTATAGCTACAGGTTTGGGTTGGGATATCTCCTAATTTATGGGAAAAGAATATCACTACAAAACCTTTGCTCTTTAAAATAGAAAATATCCTTATCATACCTACCGATAAGCACTAAATGTGATGGTGTGAGTGAATATGCACTGCACATTCTAAAATTGTACGTAAATGAAAGTTATTTTATTTAGAGATAATTGCCTATCAAAACTTAAGAACTAAAAGCCTAATGTTTTAATAAAAATGATAATTTTCTTCTTTTTGTTAATAAGCACATTGTTTTAATATCAGTATTTGATACAACCACATAATTTCCATTTGAATTATCAGTGTTACTCTGCTACTGCTAGAAGGTTGCTGTGCATGGTGCGGATGGATGAAACAATGGGAAGGAAGGAAGGGGAGGGAAGAAGGAAAGAAGGAAGAGCTAAAGTCTATGATTAAAACACTGCATACTCATTTTCTCCACCTACTCCTATTTTCTAACTATAGTCATAACTCAACTCAGAGCATAGAACTGTGGCATTTAACACAGCAGTGAACAAGAACATTAGCCAGCTCTTGGCTATAGAGAAGCCTCAATGTAGAAGAGGTACTGAGCACATTTGTTACTTGAATTAATAGGAAAAAGGGAGGAGTGTAGCCAACTTAAAAGCATTTTGGTTGGGCCGTAATTGGTGTTAACTTTCTGCATTACTCTGAAGATATTCCACCAGATTTTGCTCTGAGTTTCAGAGAAATCCATGAAGCAGACAGAAACCAGAGATCCTTGAAAGCTGAGTTTCAGATGATTGTTTATGAAAGAGAAAAGAGCAATAGTGGCATCATTCTGTTTGAAACTAAAAACTGTTCATTTGAGATCTAGTCTCTCCCAGTTGAGTCTGGGTTTGTATAAGTGAATGAAATGTTGTTGGTCAATTAGAGATTATGGTTTTAATAGAATCCATAAAAGTCATATTCCTCTTCATTTAGTGCTCAGAATATTATATCTTTTCTGTGGATAACAATCTTGATTCAGAAGGCAGTAATTACATCAATTAAGTAAACTATTTTCTATCAACCTTCTGTTTCTAGTGGAGATAACAGGCATGAGAAGTGAGGGCCTGAAAGCCTTTCTACTGATACAGCATTGGTTTAGGTTAATTATAGTTTTGGTATGCTTCATTATCAAGGATATCAAAACTAAGCTGCCTGTATTAGACATAATTAAGGCTCAGGGTCCGTTTCCAAGGCTGGGTTCAGGAACAGGGAGATCGAAATTTAATGTAAGAGTGAGATCATGCATAGGAATAGAAATTTAAATCTGATTGATGAGCCAAGATAGGACCAGAACAGGTAACTCTGGAGTAAATGCAGAAGCAGCAAGACTAAGGCTAACAAACCAGGGTGGGTCGAGCCAGAGGGGCAGGTGGTAGAAAAGAGAGGACCTCCTCTTCACTTTCTCTTTCTCCTCCTGCTCAGTATATCTGGAGGCAACTTTGGGTTGACGTAGCCTGTGAATGCAGGTTATATCTTTTTATCAAGATCCTAACTCTTTAATGATTCTATTTCTATTATAGTTGATTTCCTTTTAATGTTATAGAAGCCCTTTTTAATGTTATTTTCTTAAGCACTAACAAGAGGCATATGACACTAAAGATTCATGAATGGTAGTGGATTTTTTTTTTTTACCAGTAAACATTTATTTCTCTATCTCTGAACTTTCAATGGAAAAGTAAACAGATTTTGCCCATAAAAATCTAGTATTTTGGAGCCAAATATTTTGAGGTTTCTTCTGTTGCCACTAAATAACTTTTCATTACAAAAGTTGATTCAAAAGATATCTTACATTAGTGGCAAAGAGTCAAATAAAGTAACAGTTTGTTTTGCTGTACTAGATGGTTAAAACGCTAACAACGTGTTAATAGAAACAATGGAACTAGTTCCCGAGGCATTTAAGAAATGCGAACTTTCTATTTTTAAATTTCAGTTGAAATGCAAAATACTATTGCTTTCTTAATAAACAACAAGAAAAAATAATTAGTTACTAGAACTTCACACATAATCTTGGTTATTCATATTTGCTTTACAGGGTATCTTTGATAAAAGTTGAGTTAATTTACATGTATCCATATGGTGCCAGCAAGCAGTTCATACCATTTTACCTGAATGTGGTAATTACTGTGTCAGGCAATCAATTTTAATAGCAATGATATTGCAGTGTGAAGAGTTCATCTAGAGCTTAAAACCATCACCAGTACCGCTTTTGTGAAGGATAATTGAGATTTTGTGTGAAACACTGAATGAATTACCTCTTGAAAATGTAAAGAATAATGAAGATAAAGCACTATTGTTTAATAGTTAGCCCATACTAAGCAAATTTTTTCAAATGAAATTGAATAGGAGTTTTAAGCCTCAAAATTGTTCAGACAGCTTTGAGTGAACCTGAAAGTTGAACTGTGTGTCCTCATAAAGATGAAAAGCTTTTTTACTCTTTCTGGAAAGTTTAGTATCCTCAATCCTTTTCCCAGTTAAGTATTGGATTGTTAAAAACAGAGGTTAATCACTAAATATTGTATGCTAGTGAAAATAAATACAAAAAGATTTTTGGGGGCTCTTCTAGTCACTAGCAGGAGTGATTTGCCACACTTATGTAGTAAATGAATGCACTATAAAATTTTTGTATTTCAGAGATTCATCAGAAGTAGTCATGCATTCAGCTGATGCATTTGCACCTGTGGCTTACCTACGCTTTTTAGAATTGCACTTGGAGGACAAGGCAAGTAAACCTAAGATTCACAGTAATAAGAGACAACTGAGATATGTGCATTGGCTCTGTATATATAATACTGTTATACCAGACAAAAGGGTAAAAACATGACTTATCATTAGTGATTTTTTTCAGATCCTCAGTCAATAACTAAGAATTTTGCAAACGTTTATAGGTTTAAGAGCTCTATTTGAATCAAAAGATATTATATTTCTCAAGCATTTGTAGTTCAGGTGAATAGGGAATCATATATGTATTAATTAAGGAGACTACAAGACAATATATAACCAAACATTAAATTATCTAGTAAAAGAAGAATTAGGTAATTGTGCATAATTATTGGGGGGAAGGTTTGATGATGAATTGGATTTTTATTATGCAAAGTTTAAGAAGGAGACACAAAAGTTTTTCCAAAAA
>NW_011888800.1:2227320-2232070 GCF_000151845.1 Pteropus vampyrus | reverse complement strand
CGTAGCCTGTGAATGCAGGTTATATCTTTTTATCAAGATCCTAACTCTTTAATGATTCTATTTCTATTATAGTTGATTTCCTTTTAATGTTATAGAAGCCCTTTTTAATGTTATTTTCTTAAGCACTAACAAGAGGCATATGACACTAAAGATTCATGAATGGTAGTGGATTTTTTTTTTTTTACCAGTAAACATTTATTTCTCTATCTCTGAACTTTCAATGGAAAAGTAAACAGATTTTGCCCATAAAAATCTAGTATTTTGGAGCCAAATATTTTGAGGTTTCTTCTGTTGCCACTAAATAACTTTTCATTACAAAAGTTGATTCAAAAGATATCTTACATTAGTGGCAAAGAGTCAAATAAAGTAACAGTTTGTTTTGCTGTACTAGATGGTTAAAACGCTAACAACGTGTTAATAGAAACAATGGAACTAGTTCCCGAGGCATTTAAGAAATGCGAACTTTCTATTTTTAAATTTCAGTTGAAATGCAAAATACTATTGCTTTCTTAATAAACAACAAGAAAAAATAATTAGTTACTAGAACTTCACACATAATCTTGGTTATTCATATTTGCTTTACAGGGTATCTTTGATAAAAGTTGAGTTAATTTACATGTATCCATATGGTGCCAGCAAGCAGTTCATACCATTTTACCTGAATGTGGTAATTACTGTGTCAGGCAATCAATTTTAATAGCAATGATATTGCAGTGTGAAGAGTTCATCTAGAGCTTAAAACCATCACCAGTACCGCTTTTGTGAAGGATAATTGAGATTTTGTGTGAAACACTGAATGAATTACCTCTTGAAAATGTAAAGAATAATGAAGATAAAGCACTATTGTTTAATAGTTAGCCCATACTAAGCAAATTTTTTCAAATGAAATTGAATAGGAGTTTTAAGCCTCAAAATTGTTCAGACAGCTTTGAGTGAACCTGAAAGTTGAACTGTGTGTCCTCATAAAGATGAAAAGCTTTTTTACTCTTTCTGGAAAGTTTAGTATCCTCAATCCTTTTCCCAGTTAAGTATTGGATTGTTAAAAACAGAGGTTAATCACTAAATATTGTATGCTAGTGAAAATAAATACAAAAAGATTTTTGGGGGCTCTTCTAGTCACTAGCAGGAGTGATTTGCCACACTTATGTAGTAAATGAATGCACTATAAAATTTTTGTATTTCAGAGATTCATCAGAAGTAGTCATGCATTCAGCTGATGCATTTGCACCTGTGGCTTACCTACGCTTTTTAGAATTGCACTTGGAGGACAAGGCAAGTAAACCTAAGATTCACAGTAATAAGAGACAACTGAGATATGTGCATTGGCTCTGTATATATAATACTGTTATACCAGACAAAAGGGTAAAAACATGACTTATCATTAGTGATTTTTTTCAGATCCTCAGTCAATAACTAAGAATTTTGCAAACGTTTATAGGTTTAAGAGCTCTATTTGAATCAAAAGATATTATATTTCTCAAGCATTTGTAGTTCAGGTGAATAGGGAATCATATATGTATTAATTAAGGAGACTACAAGACAATATATAACCAAACATTAAATTATCTAGTAAAAGAAGAATTAGGTAATTGTGCATAATTATTGGGGGGAAGGTTTGATGATGAATTGGATTTTTATTATGCAAAGTTTAAGAAGGAGACACAAAAGTTTTTCCAAAAAATATCCAAGGGAACAGAAGGCAAATAAGAGATGGAAAGTGAGGCGAAAGTGTGATAGTTTTATTTTAAATATATTGATTGTCAAGATACAGCATAATGTCAGTTTAAAGATATATTGTAGACTAAATAAAGATCTAGATTAGACCCTTTAATTAAAAGTTCTGCTCTTTGAGATGTAAAGGATTCAAAAAGTCTTCTGCATCTTCAGCCTTCTATTACCAAGTCTTGAGGCACACCCCCAGTTGTATATATCATAGGGAATCTGAAGAATCAAAAGTGTTAATAAAGATTGGTGGCAAAGGAAAGAAAAAAATGATAACTCCAGAAATGTCAGCATGAGTTTCCAAAAGAAATGAAAAGTTATTGGTGTCATTTCTCCAGAAAAAAATAGGACAGACAAGATTGAAAATAGATAATTGAATTGGGCTAGCTAGAAGATTGGTGACCTTTTACCAAAAAGCTGGTAACCCTTAAGAGAATAAACCTATACTATCCAAACAACCTTCAGATCCACTGAAAGGAACCCATTCTAGATTTCTTCTACTTTTTTGCCATGAGCACACACAAAATCAAAGCCACTGAATTCTTGTTTAAATATGTTGGCCATTATATGTTTAGATGTACCTAAATAGCTCATTATTCACCTTGTTTTTATATGTCATTGATCTTCACAGTCCCATTTTTTTCTCTTGCAGAAAAGAATGTTATTTCTTTAAGGTAGGATATTCTCTGACATTAAATGAATATGGTGCATTTCCTTCTTTTTTTTTCAGGTGTCCCCAGTGCCTGACAACTACAGAACATCTAATTACATACATAATTCTTAAAAAGCGTTTCTGAACATTGTTTACTAATCTGCCATTTTTATATTTAAAAAATTATATATCATTTTCTTAATTATTATGTCCAGCTTTTTCTCATTACATTTTTTGATTCTTAGATATACATATATATATATATATATATATATTGCTTTATCAGAAAAAGTTAATAGAACTATTGATTAATTGGAGAAATGTGAATACCTTGTTCATTAATATTGTCAATTTACTCAGGATTCACTCTTTCTCTGACTTTTGTTAATACATCTTATGTATGACCTCTGTGATATGTGCCTTTTTTTCCCTTGGCTTTATCTGCATCCCTAATTTTTGTAACATTTCTTTGCTTTAATTACACTGGTTTTTTTTTCATCTTTTTCTCTTTCCTGCTCTCATCTCTGCCAATAACATCATGGTGCAGAGGCATTTGACAATGAGGATGAAAAGGCACTCATTATATTTAGCCAGTCAAGTTTATTCTACTGGGTGTCACCAAAGTGCTGTATCACTTTTGTTTTCAGGATATTCATTCAAAACAATAAAATAGACGGTTATTTAGAGCAGTTTCAGCATCACAGCAAAATTGAGCAGAACATGCAGAGAATTCCCATACACCCTTTTCCCCTACACATGCAGTCTCCCCGTAATCACCATCCCCCACCAGAGTGGTACATTTGTTACAATCCATGACCCTATATTGACCCATCATAATCACCCAAAGTTCATAGTTTACATTACGATTCACTCTTGGTGTTTTCTGTACATTGGGCAAATGCATAATGACATGTACCGATCATTATGGTATTATACAGAATATCTTCACTGCCCTAAAAATCTTCCATGCTCCACTTATTCATTGCTTACCCACCCCCAACCCCAACCACTGGCAACCACTGATTTTTTTACTGCCTCCGTACTTTTGCCTTTTCTAGTATGTCATATAGGTGGGATAATACCATATGTTGCCATTTTAGATTGGCTTCTTTCACTTAGTAATGTGAGTTTAAGGTTTTTCCATGTCTTCTCATGAGTTTTTAGGTGCTGAATAATATTACATTGCCTGGATGTGACACAGTTTATGTATCCATTCACCTACTAAAAGACATCTTGGTTGCTTCTAAGTTTTTGCAATTATGAATAAAGCTGCTATAAAACATACATGTGTAAGTTTTTGTGTGGATGTAAGTTTTTAACTTTTTGGGATAAATACTAAGAAGCAAAATTGCTGGATTTTATGGTAAGAATGTGTTTAAGTTTACAAGAAACCACCATCTTCCAAAATTGCTATACCATTTTGCAGTCCCACAGAAATGAATGAGAATTTCTGTTGCTCCACATCCTTGTCAGCATTTAGTTTTATCAGTGTTTTGTTTCACCATTCTAATAGACATGCAATGGTATCTCTTTATTGTTTTAATTTACATTTCCCTTGTGACATATGTGGAGCATCTTTTCATATGCTTATTTGCCATTTCTATATCTTCTCTGATGAGATCACTTGCCAAATTTTTAATCAATCTCTGTTTTTTTAACTTTTTAATCAATCTCTGTTTTTTTAACTTTTTAATCAATCTCTGTTTTTTTAACTTTTTAATCAATCTCTGTTTTTTTAACTTTTTTTATTGTGTTTAAGAGTTTATTGTGTTTAAGAGTTCTTTTATTGTGTTTAAGAGTTCTTATTTCAGAAAATAGTTTTGTATTAGCTGTGTCTTTTGCATATATTTTCTGCCAGTCTGTGGCTTGTCTTCTCATTCTTTTGGCAGTGTCTTTCACAGAGAAGTTTTTAATTTTAATGAAGTCTAGTTTATCAGTTATTTCTCTCATGGATCATGGCTTTGGTGTTGTATCTAAACTATCATTGCCAAACCAAGGTCATTTAGATTTTCTCCTATGGTATCACCTAAATATTTTATAGTTTTACATTTACATTTGTGTCTATGATCCATTTTGAGTCCATTTTTGTAAAGGGGCATAAGGTCTGTATCCAGATTCTTTTTTTAAATATGTGGATATCTAGTGGTTCTAGCATCATTTATTGAAAAAAACTCTTTTTTTTTTATTATATTGCCTTACCCCTTTATCAAAGATTGGGTGACTGTGTTTGTGTGGACCAATTTCAGGGTTCTTATTATGTTCCATTGATCTATTATTTGTCTATCTTTTCACCAATATGTCTTAAAGTCAGGTAATGTTACTCTTCCAACTTTGTTCTTCTGTGATTTTGATTGGGATCATATTGAATGTATAGAT
>NW_011888800.1:2222471-2224665 GCF_000151845.1 Pteropus vampyrus | reverse complement strand
ATTTCAATGCCCATCTTTCTAGTTAAAATTTTATCTGACCAAACCTTAGACAAGATGGAACTGCTTTAAGTATACTCCTTGGTTTTATTCTCTCATATTTTATTCCAGTGTCATATTTATTTTCCTTTCTAGTTTTTGTTTCTCTACACGAAAATTCATAATAGTGAATAAGGAATTGTTTTCTAAGTAAACAAGTTTTTTAGCCATGAATTGAGGAAAGTCTGACATGTTGCTATAATATCCTTTTTCACTCTCACTCCCAGGACTCCCCTACATGTGTCTTTTGCTCCAGGTATATAGAATCATTGGATACCTTCCTACTATGCCTTCTGCTTCTGTCTTCCCTTTCCTTTGCTTATCTATCTTTGTTTCTTTCATATTTTAAAAACTGTTTACATCCTACTCATGATGCAAGACTGCGTTCAAATATTCATATACAGTTAGCCACACCAGCTAAACTGTCCTAACACTGTTTCTTCCTTCTTGTGACAACTTAATCAGCTTTATGTTATAGTTATTTAAGGACTTATTATGTCTACTAGGTTATAAATTTCTTGAGGAATTGTTATTTTTTCATCCTCATGCCCTCTATAACAACTGTTCATTCTACAATAAGAATTTTTTAATTTAACTTGTTTGTTATTTTCCTACTTCATTTTTTTGTTCTTACATAATTTTATAGACATGTGCTTCCATTTTATCTTGCATGCCATTTAATGAAAGTCACTTTATTCTTTATATTTCTTTTATCTTGTTGTTAGAGAAAAATGCCCCCAAACACACTAAAATGTAAAATACAACCTTTAGAGAGGTCGTTAGTGTAAAATTTAAATTGTCACTAAGATTTTCACTTTATATATGATGACCCTTAAACTTTCTTATTGAATAATTAATCTATTTAAAATTTACCTTCACACTAAAATTTAAATTATTTATGTTAGCGTAAAAAGCATATCAACTAAACATGGGATCCCAAACAAAATAACTGAATAATGGAAACCTCCAGGTTAAAAATGGGAAAATATATTAAAATTTCTTTTCAGGCCCTGACTTTATTGCTTATGGCAAACTTGATGCTAAAATGTACTATACATCACTACAGTGACAGGCTTGAGAAAATGAAAAATACAAAGCTTTACATAAATCAGCCAAAAGATCATATTAAAATGCATAACCTTTACAGAAGAATCAAGACTTTTACTTAACTATTCAGAAACTCTTTCTTCCTCATGTAGTAGTTTTAGATTTTCCAAACAGCTTTATGGGAAATAATATTTCAAATTAATTACTGGCAAAGCCATTGCATTTATAAAGAGACATGTTTCACAGAAATTTAGCCCCAATTTTACTAATATACCGTATTATCACAGCATTCTATTTTGTTTTTTGTTGAAATAATCCCATGGGACAATTATATATGTTATATAATTATAAAAGGCTCACATTTCTAGAAGTTGCCACTTTTAAAAAGATCATAATCTCATAGCATTTTTGGCTCTTTCATTTTGTTTTATTTCAGAATTATCAAATTTTTAAAAATTATAACCTTAAACCAAATTATAGTGTAATTCTAATTATAACTTTAAATTGAAGATATTAAAGGTAATTATTATTCCCAGCATTATGATTATAGTGACAGATATCACTAGAATGGCAACTCTGAAGTTATGGCTACAATGTTATTCAAGGTGAAGAGTTATGTGTAAGATATGATCCTGTTTTTCTAAAAAATAATGGTGGAGACAGAGCTTATATATTTATTTATATTTGAATGAAGAGAGTAAGAGATAGGTATATAATAATCATACTGAATATTGTTTTCTTTGGAAGAAGGGAGCATGAAGGGGGAAAACAGGGAAGCTACATTTTTTATATATCTATAATTTATAACTTCTTACAATAAGCATATATTTTTAAATTTAAAAATATTCAATTAAGAAAATTAACTGATGTGATAGGGTTGGTATAATGAGTTCCTGTGCTAAATAAATATTTAAATGTTATTCTACAACATTTAAGTGATCTAAGTAGAAAGAGACATATTAGAGCCCTTTAAAACTTTACATAGAATTCAAGTGAAAACAGTATTCACAATGTGGGTTTCAATCTAGTTGATCTTATAGTAAAGTTTAAATAGAGAATACTGGGGCTATATATATAATTTCTTACATCTATGTGCCTGACACTGTTTGTA
>NW_011888800.1:2220312-2222421 GCF_000151845.1 Pteropus vampyrus | reverse complement strand
CCATTGATCTATTATTTGTCTATCTTTTCACCAATATGTCTTAAAGTCAGGTAATGTTACTCTTCCAACTTTGTTCTTTTGTGATTCATATTGAATGTATAGATCAAGTTGGAAAGAACTGACATCTTTAGTCTTCCTACCTGTGATCATGGAATATCTCTCCATTTATTTGGTTCTTGTTTGATTTCTTTCATCAGAGTTTTGCTTAGACATCTTTTTTATTTTTATCATTACAAGTTAACATGTTCAGTGTTTCCTCTGTTAGTACTTATATTTTTTGCAAATACAGGCTTTAAGGTGGCATTATTAGAGTGGATCCAGAGAGAAATAGTAAGAGTTTTTATCCCAGAATTCCTATTGCATCATATTGGCTTGAGTAAAGCTTTGGCCAAGTCACCAGCTTCATTCCTGAGCCCGCCCAGATAGTAGAGAAGGAGATTCTCTAGAGGGAAAATAAAGTATAATCAACAAAAGAAAGAGAAATAAATGCTAGAGGGCAAAAAGAACAGACACTGTTCCACATCTTTTAGCAAAATCACATTTGTCATTTCAAACTCATATTAACAAATTAACACTCTACCCCAAATAATAGTGAGACCTTGAATACCACTCTGAAAATCTGTTTCTTAAATTTCTTTAGTTTCCATTCACTCTATGATGCATTTGCTATCTAGCTTGATCTCAGTTACTTTGATGAACTGCTGCTATTGGTCTCTTCTCAGTCTTCATAAGACTTAATTTTTTTCCTTAATACTGTTGGCCACCATCTCTTTGAAAATTTCCTCTATAATGGTTATATTTCATTGCACTATTCTGACTATACCTTCTCTCTCAAGATTTCTTTTATCTCCTTGAGTACTTTCTCTGCTTCTTACCTTCAAAATGTATATATGCCTCAGTTTATTTATTTATTATTATTATTTTTTTATGGCTCCATTTTTTTTTTTAAATATTTTCTCTTTCTGGGATTTTATCTTTTTCCACAAGCTTACTTTTCACTTCTGTGCAGATGATTCTCAAGTCACTCTTTTTCTTATCTTTCTACTAATATCTACTTTTCCTCCTTAACTGTAGATCCATCCTTATTTCTGACTAGCTACTGGACATGATTGCCAATATGTATCAAACTCATTATGTACGAACTTCGAACGCATTCTCTACTCCAAGTATACTTTTTCTCTATTTTTTTAACACAACCGTTTTTCCCCTAGAAATTCAGGCACCGACCGAATACTGGCAACGTCTCTTATAGCTATCTTTCCTTTACCATAAACTTTCACTTGGTTATCTAATCCTATATATGTTAGTTCTAATATATGGTTACACCATTCCATTTCAATGCCCATCTTTCTAGTTAAAATTTTATCTGACCAAACCTTAGACAAGATGGAACTGCTTTAAGTATACTCCTTGGTTTTATTCTCTCATATTTTATTCCAGTGTCATATTTATTTTCCTTTCTAGTTTTTGTTTCTCTACACGAAAATTCATAATAGTGAATAAGGAATTGTTTTCTAAGTAAACAAGTTTTTTAGCCATGAATTGAGGAAAGTCTGACATGTTGCTATAATATCCTTTTTCACTCTCACTCCCAGGACTCCCCTACATGTGTCTTTTGCTCCAGGTATATAGAATCATTGGATACCTTCCTACTATGCCTTCTGCTTCTGTCTTCCCTTTCCTTTGCTTATCTATCTTTGTTTCTTTCATATTTTAAAAACTGTTTACATCCTACTCATGATGCAAGACTGCGTTCAAATATTCATATACAGTTAGCCACACCAGCTAAACTGTCCTAACACTGTTTCTTCCTTCTTGTGACAACTTAATCAGCTTTATGTTATAGTTATTTAAGGACTTATTATGTCTACTAGGTTATAAATTTCTTGAGGAATTGTTATTTTTTCATCCTCATGCCCTCTATAACAACTGTTCATTCTACAATAAGAATTTTTTAATTTAACTTGTTTGTTATTTTCCTACTTCATTTTTTTGTTCTTACATAATTTTATAGACATGTGCTTCCATTTTATCTTGCATGCCATTTAATGAAAGTCACTTTATTCTTTATATTTCTTTTATCTTGTTGTTAGAGAAAAATGCCCCCAA
>NW_011888800.1:2213543-2217657 GCF_000151845.1 Pteropus vampyrus | reverse complement strand
TTAATCTCACTGATATATTTTGGGATTCAGATGGCTTTTGGCCTTAAGTACCACTTAAGGATTACTGCTGCTTCAGTTGGTTATTGGAGAAGATTAATAAATCAAGCATCAGATTCACCCAAATTTAAAAAGCTGCTTGACTAATTTCTGTTCCTAATACAGGGATTTCAGTAGTAGCAACAATGTACCACAGTATCGGGAAGTCAGGAATCAAACTGGACATTGGGAGAATGTTCTTGAACCCCAAATCTCTGGCAGACTTATCAGTTTGGGGGATGATAATAAAAATATCCAATTAATGGATTTTTTCTGCTTTCAAACTCTGACTTTTTTTCTTTAATATTTACTTAGTCGTTATGCTCTCTCCCATCAGCCCGTTGTTATTGTTGTTGTTGTTGTTTTAAAAAATAAAGTTTCTGATATATGTTTTCATAAAGTTTCACTTTGGTGATTTCTACTAAAAGAGAAGTGGCACAGTACTTATTCATTTAACATATTTATTGAGCACTTACATCTATGTGCCTGGCACAGTTCATACAATGGAGATGCAATAGTGAATTGAACATCCAAAAATTATTGTCACAAAGAAAATAGCTATAAAAAATGCACAAAAGAAAATGAGAAAGGAATCAAATCATGTCGCTCACTACAAATAAATCAACAAAACACAAAGGACAGCTGTGAGAGGAAAGAGTGACAAAATAGCTAAAAGACTTAAAACAGTTATCAAAATGACAATAAGTTCTTCCCTACCAGTAATTACTTTAAATATAAATAGATTAAACTCCTCAATCAAAAGACATAAAGTGACCAAATGGATTTAAAAAAATAAGATACAACTATATGCCATCTACAAGAGTCACTTTAGATATAAAGACATACATAGGCTGAATATGAAAGGATGGAAAAAGATATCCCATGAAAATGGTAACCAAAAGAGAGTGGGATGCTCATACTTATATCAAATACATAGACTCAAATTACATAAGACAAAATTATCACAAGAGACATAGAAGGACATTATGTAATGATAAAAGAGTCAATTCACCGGGAAGATAAAACAACTATAAATATATGTGCACCTAACAGCAGAGCAACCAAATACATGAAGCAAACACTGGCAGAATTTAAGTAAGAAATAGACAGTAAAACAACAATGATTGAGATTTCAGCGTCTCACTTTCAATAATGTATAGATCAACTAGAGCAAAGATTAATAAGAAAACAGAACTTGAACAGTACTATAGACTAATTGGACCTCATAGACATAAAAATCACACTGTACCTAACAGCAGCAGAATACATATTCTCAAGCACGCAAAGAACATTTTCCAAAATAGATCACCTGATAATCCACAAAACATGTTAACAAATTTAAGAAAATTGAAATCATACCAAATATCTTTTCCCACCACAGTGGAATGAAACTAGAAATCAGTAGCAAACAGAAAACTGGAAAATTCACAAATATGTTGAAATTAAACAACACTCTTGAAAAACCAATGGGTAAAAGAAAAAAAAATCACAAGAGAAATTAGAAAATATCTCGAGACAAATAAAAATGAAAACAGAACATACCCAAACATGGGATGCAACAAAAGCAGTACCAAGAGGGAAATTTATAGCTGTAAACATATACATTAAAAACAGAAAAAAGATCTCAAATCAACAATCTAACTTTACATCTCAAGAAACTAGAAAAAGAAGAATGCACTAAACCCAAAATTAAAGAAGGAAATAATAAAGAAATAATAAAGGAAGGAAATAATAAAGCAGAAATAAGCAAAATAAAGAATGGTGAAAAACATGAAACTAAGAGTTGGTTTTTGAAAAGTTCAACAAAATTGACAGCCAGACTAAAAAAAAAAAAAAATAGAATACTCAAATAACAAAAATCAAAACAAATAGAGAAGATATTGCAACTGGTACCACAGAAATAAAAAGGACCATGAGAGACTACTATGAACATTTATATGCCAAAATATTGGATAACTTAGAAGGAGTGAATAAATTTCTAGAAATATACAACCTATGAACATTGAATTATGAAGAAATTTTAAATCTGAGCCAATCTATAATTAGTAAGGAAGTTGAATCAGTAATAATAATAATAATAATAATAATAATAATAATAATAATAACAACTTCCAAACAAAGGAAAGGCTAGGACCAGATGGCTTCACTGAAGATTTCTAACAAACATTTAAAGAACTAATACCAATTCTTCTCAAACTCTTTCATAAAAGTGAGGAAGAGAGAACACATTGAAACTTATTTTTTGAGGCCAACATTACCCCGATACCAAATCAGTCAAAAATACTACAAGAAAACTACAGTTCAATAGCCCTGACAAACATTTATGTAAAAACCCTCAACAAAATACAGGTAAACAGAATTCAGTGAAACATTAAAAGAATTATATGCCATGACCAAGTGAGATTTATTCATGAAATACAAAGATGGTTCAGTATATGAAAATCACTATAAAATACCACATTAACAGAATAAAGGACAAAAACCACATGATTATCTCAATTGGTGTCAAAAATGCATTTGATAAAATTCAACATGTTTTCATGATGACAACACTCAACAAATTAAGAATAGGAGAAAATTACCTCAACATAATAAAAACCATAGATGAAAGCCCATAGCTATCATTATATTCAATGGCAAAAAAAACTGAAAGCTTTTTCCCTGAGATTAGGAACTATTGAAGGATACCCTATTTCACCACTTCTACTCAACATAGTAAGTCTTAGCAAGAGCAACTAGACAGGAAGAAATAAAAGACATCTAAATCAGAAAGGAAGAAGTAAAAAAAAATTATTGACAGAGGACATGATCTTATATGCAGAAAACTTTAAGGATTCCACAAAAAATTGTTAGAACTAATGAACAAATTCAGCAAAGTTGCAAGATACAAAATCAACATACACAGAACAGTTGAATTTCTGTACACTTAACCGCAATCTGAAAAAGAAATTAAGAAAACAGCCCCATTTATGATAGCCTCAAAAAGAATAAAATACTTGAGAATAAACTAAACCAAGGAGATGAAAAACTTATACACTGAGAACTACAAAAAAAAAATTGCTGAAAAAAAAAATTGAACATGCATATAAATGAAAAGACGGGTCATGTTCATAGGTTGAAAAATTTAATGTTAAATTATTTACATCACCCAGAGCAATCCACAGTTTCAATGCTATTCCTATCAAAATCCCAATGACATTTGTTTTGCAGAAATAGAAAAGACCATCCTAAAATTTATATGGAATCTCAAAAGACCCCAAATAGCCAAAGCAATCTTGAAATAGAAAAACAATGGTGGAGGCTTCACGTGTCCTGATTTTAAAACGTATTACAAAGCTACAGTAATTAAAACAGTATGGTACTAGTATAAAGACAGACATATAGACCCTGGAACAGAATAGAGAGATCAGAAATAAATCCTCATGTGTGTGGTCACATGATCTTTGACGAAGGTACCCAGACTACACAATGGGGAAAGCATGGTATCTTCAACAAATGGTGCTAGGAAAACTGGATATCCACATACCAAAACAAAACAAAACAAAACAAAACAAAATTAATTTGGACCCTTACTTTACACCATATACAAAGATTAACTCAAAGTGTATTAAAGACCTAAACATAGGACTTGAAACTATAAAACTCCTAGAATAAAACGTAGGGGAAAAATTTCACGATATTGAATTTGGCAATGATTTCTTGGATAAGACACCTAAAGCACAGGCAACAAAAGCAAAAATAGACAACTTTAAAAAAAAACTTTAAAAAAGCTCTGCACAACAATGGAATCAATCCATTCCACAACAATGGAAACAGAATGAAAAGGCAACCTACAGAATAGGAGAAAATATTTGCAAATTATATTAGTATCGAGAACATATAAAGAACTCCTACAACTCAATAACAATAAAAAAATTCAATTTAAAAATGTGCAAAGATCTTAAAAAGACATTTCTCCAAAGAAAATCTACAAATGGGCGATAGGTATATGAAAAGATGTTCAGCATCACTAATCTTCAAGATATACAAATTAAAACCACAGTGAGATATCACCTCACATGCATTAGGATGACCTCTA
>NW_011888800.1:2211865-2212226 GCF_000151845.1 Pteropus vampyrus | reverse complement strand
CTCAGTAGGGATGTAAATTATTTCTGTGAAAGAGAAAAGATAACACCAAAAGTTACAATTTTATTGCTCTGTAAGATATTAACCAGTTTTGTATGTCTATCCCTCAGTCTTATTTCGGAGTTGTTTCATTACATATGTATCTTCTATCATATTCTCTTGAACCAGCTTTACTCAATGGATTAAATCAATCTGTATGATATTTGATACATGTTCAATCTATATTTGCATTAGGTTCATAATTCTAATTTTTTAAAATATACTTGGAAATAATAAAATCTGATGACATTAAGAAATAGGAAAATCATAAATCAATCTCATTTATAAACATAGATTTAAAAATCCTAAACAAAGTATTAACAAA
>NW_011888800.1:2207878-2211815 GCF_000151845.1 Pteropus vampyrus | reverse complement strand
AAAATTGGTACAGTTGTGATGGAAATCAGTATGGAAGTTCCTCAAAAAATTAATAATAGAACTATCATATGACCCAGCAATTCTACTTCTGGGTATTTATCCAAAGTAATTGAAATCAGAATCTTAGAGAGAAATTTGCATTCTTACATTTATTGTAGCATAATTCACAAGAATTAAGTAGTGGGAACAACCTAAATGTTCCTCAGTGGATGAACAGATAACAAAAAGTAGAATATACATGCAATGGAATATTATTTAGCCCTACAAAAGAAGGAAATCCTGTCATATGCATATGGATATGCATCT
This sequence comes from Pteropus vampyrus, assembly GCF_000151845.1. Taxonomy (NCBI): domain Eukaryota; kingdom Metazoa; phylum Chordata; class Mammalia; order Chiroptera; family Pteropodidae; genus Pteropus; species Pteropus vampyrus. Next base: position 2,211,509 of record NW_011888800.1, on the reverse strand, counting down.
TGTCATATGGATGAAATTTGAAGACATTATGCTATGTGAAATAAGCTAGTCACAAAGACACAAATATTGTATTTTCCACATATATGATGTATCTATAGCTTTCAAACTCTTAGAAACAAAATAGAATGTTGGTTTCCAGGGACGGGGTAGCGGGAAAAGTTTTGTTCAATGGGTAGAGAGTTTCAGTTTTGCAAGATGAAAACGTTCTAGAGATCTGTTGCACACAAGGTTCATATAGTTAACACAACTGTACATTTTTAAATGGTTAAAATGGTGAATTTTATGTTACATGTTTTTTTTTTTACCACAATAAAAAGAAGATAGCTAGAATATCTTCAAATATGTGGAAATTAAACAATAAATTTCTAAGTTATCCATGGCACAAAGAATAAATCCAAGGGGAAATTAATAATTTTTTGAACAAGTTGCTAATGAAAATTTTGACATATCTGAATTGTGAAATAATGTTAAAGCAGAATTTCCAATAAAATGTATAGCCTCAAACATAAGTATTACATAAGGAGAATGGCTGAAAATCAATGAATTCAGCAATCATCATAAGTTAAATAAAGAATAACAAAGAAATAAATAATAAAGTTAAAAAAGAAATTAATTAAATAGAATATAAACATAAAATAGAGAGGACACCGAAACCAACAGTTGGTTCTTGAAAATGATTAAAATTGATCAATCCCTGGCAACACTGAGATAAAAAGAGAAGGCAAAAATAATACCAAAAATCTTAAAGGGAAGACATTATTATGGTTCCTTCATATATTAAAAAGATAAAAGAGGGTATTGCCACCCACTCTATGCTAGTAAACTTGAAAATCTCGATGAAATGGAAAAATTCCTTAAAAACTTTGACACTAGAAAAATATGGCAAATCTGAGTAGTGATATATTTTTAAGAAGTTAAATTTATTTCTAAAAACCACACACTTCCTGGACTACATGGCTTTACTTGTAAATTTTACCAAGCATTTCAGGGGAAAATTGCCCTTAAATTTTTGCAGAAACATGGAAACAAAAGAGAAGACTCATTTTATGAGGTTAGTATAATCTAGAATCTGTTAAGTATAATTGACATTTCTGTAGAAAATATTTTGAAGAGGTTGACTGCATGTCCTTTTAATGTTATTCTGGAGTTGTTGAACAAGCCCATTCAAGGTATACATAGTTAATTCTCCAGGAGATTAATTTATATATATATATATATATATCACTCAGTAGGGATGTAAATTATTTCTGTGAAAGAGAAAAGATAACACCAAAAGTTACAATTTTATTGCTCTGTAAGATATTAACCAGTTTTGTATGTCTATCCCTCAGTCTTATTTCGGAGTTGTTTCATTACATATGTATCTTCTATCATATTCTCTTGAACCAGCTTTACTCAATGGATTAAATCAATCTGTATGATATTTGATACATGTTCAATCTATATTTGCATTAGGTTCATAATTCTAATTTTTTAAAATATACTTGGAAATAATAAAATCTGATGACATTAAGAAATAGGAAAATCATAAATCAATCTCATTTATAAACATAGATTTAAAAATCCTAAACAAAGTATTAACAAAGTAAATATAGGATATATAAAATGAATACTACATTATGACCAAGTTTAGTTATTCCAGGGATGCAAGAATGATTTAATATCTGAAATCGGTCAGTGAATTCACCATATTAACAGAATAACAAAGACAAAAATATATGATCATCTGTAATAAGTGCAGCAAACATCATACTTAATGTGAAATAATGAAATCTTTTCCTTTGAGCTTAAGGACAAATAAGAATGCCTGAAATCACTATTTCTGTTCAGCCATTGGGGAAGGCAAGAAAAATAAATAAATGTATAAATTAGGGAAAAGAAGAAATAAAACTATCATTATTTACAGATTATAACTATATAAATAGAAAATGTAAAACAAATATACAAACATATTCTTAGAATTAATACTGAGTTTCGTAAGGTTTCTGGATACACGGTTAATTTAGAAAAAATTTGTTTATGTATACCAAGAAATAGTTAGAAAGCATACCAGCCTGCCTTCTGCTTTCATGTTGAATAACCTTGAGCAAATTTTCTAATCTTGTCTCAGTTTCTTTTATAATATAGAGATTAGAATAGTGTTTTGCTGATTCTGAGACATATTTTTTCATATTTTATCATCTTTAAAATTATGATGTTTCTTACAGTAATTGTCTCAGATTTGATGAATATGATAGCACCTCATAAGGTAGTTTTGAAGATTAAATGAGAAATACAATACATTTAAGATATTTACAACAGTGCCTGACACTTAACATCAATAAATGTTAACTGTAATTATGATTTTCTTCCATTATGTTTTTTAACGTTATCATTTATATAAAGAAAGCTGATTTTTTTTTATAAATTTATAGAAGTAGCTTACAGAAGTTATTATTTCTAGTATCTTTTTAGTGGGTCCTCTTGGATTTCTCAAGAATGTATACATATTAATTCAATTTGAATATTTTTCTATCAAATTTTGCTCTTTTCAAGTTTCATTTTCCCAGTACTTTTAGAACAAATTATGATAATAATTGCAAAGATAACAGTAATAATTATAGCAATAATGAAAGCCAACACTAATTAATGCAGAACTTACTGTATGCTAGGTACTCTTCTAAGCATTTTAAATATGAACAATCTTGCCTTTTTATTTCTAATAACAATAGTTTAATTAAGACACATCAACTCAATGGAATCCGATGAAAATACTTATTATAAAAAGTATACAACATTAATAATTGTGTATTGTATACCTTTAAATGATAATGGCACAATCATGCCTATAATATGATTATAAATGTATAAAATTTATGCATTTAAAAAAAGAAGAAACATAGAAAATGATTTGTTAGGAAGAAATTCTAGATTTTGCTTCTAAATTTCTCTTGTGTTAATATTAGGTAATAATCTTTTTTTGAAATATGTTAATGGTTTATAATCTAAGGACATAATCTGTACTTACATCTTAAAGGTAGGAGGAAACATCCCAATCTGTTGAAAATACAGAATTTTTGTAAGAAAACAATTTTTTTTAGTGTAATGCTTTTATTGTTATATTTGGCCTTCTCAATGTATCAAAAGTGGGATGAGGAATTGAAGTTCTGGGACACACTAGAAAAAGAAGTGTCTCAAGGAGAATTAATGATTAATGCAAAACTCCCAAAAAGTAAGTCAGTCTCAAATATTAGAAATTAGCTAATATTTAATACTAATATTGTTAAACAATATTAATATTTTATAATATCTATTAATTAGAAAGTGGCTACAATAAGCATAGAAAATGTTTAAATTGTTATATCATTTGAGTGATTGTATTTTCACAATGAATATTAATAGTATGTTTGAGGCCATATTACATCAAGAACTCTATCCCTATTGAATAAATGCTATCTAATATGATACTTTGCAGTTACATATTTGACAGTCTGTTGATTTTATATGTGTGTGAGTTTAAGAATTGTTGATCCAATGCAAACTTGTAAAGAGTATTTTCTTCTCAAAGCAGGCTTATTCCCTAATATTTTGCTAAAGGCAAAGAATCAAAGTCACTTTAAAAATAAGATTATTTGCTGTTTTAATAGTAATT
>NW_011888800.1:2206851-2207528 GCF_000151845.1 Pteropus vampyrus | reverse complement strand
TAGATTATAAGCTCGATGAGAGGGGAGGTCATTCTCTCCTATTGATTGTTAACATCACAGTGCCATAGCATCACGGAGCTTAGCATTTAGTAGGCATTCAATAAATATTTGTTGAATTAAGTCAAAGTGAATTAGTTAACTCTTTTAATTTGACAAAGAATGAGTGATTGACTTAACAGCCATTTTTTAAAATAGTCCAAGGCCCTACCTATTCATTGCTACCATAAAGAAGTTATTGTAACATGAGGCAGTATATAATAGAAAATGAGGCAGCAGTATAACTTGAAAGACATCATGCACTTTTAAGAGCAAGCATAGAAATAGTGTCATCCATGTTTAGTTTGTGTGCATGTGTAAATATAAGTTAAGGTGATTATTCCCAGGAAAAAGTGAACACATTGGAGATAATTCATTGACAAGTACTGCAGCTTAAAATCAAACTCTTCTGTATTGCTTAGTGGAGATTTTAAATTAAATAGTATTGGATACTTAAGAACTTAAGCTGATAATAATTCGTATGAAAACAACATTCAATTAATGATCCAATGTGTTTTAAAAATTAAGGCACATAGGTTAGGTGTGGATTTTGCTTTGGCCATTTATTGCACTGTTTGCTAAGATATCTTACATTTTGTTATATTTCACCAAATTTTGATGTGAATATTGACAAGATAGTT
>NW_011888800.1:2205470-2206801 GCF_000151845.1 Pteropus vampyrus | reverse complement strand
AAGTGTCTCAAGGAGAATTAATGATTAATGCAAAACTCCCAAAAAGTAAGTCAGTCTCAAATATTAGAAATTAGCTAATATTTAATACTAATATTGTTAAACAATATTAATATTTTATAATATCTATTAATTAGAAAGTGGCTACAATAAGCATAGAAAATGTTTAAATTGTTATATCATTTGAGTGATTGTATTTTCACAATGAATATTAATAGTATGTTTGAGGCCATATTACATCAAGAACTCTATCCCTATTGAATAAATGCTATCTAATATGATACTTTGCAGTTACATATTTGACAGTCTGTTCATTTTATATGTGTGTGAGTTTAAGAATTGTTGATCCAATGCAAACTTGTAAAGAGTATTTTCTTCTCAAAGCAGGCTTATTCCCTAATATTTTGCTAAAGGCAAAGAATCAAAGTCACTTTAAAAATAAGATTATTTGCTGTTTTAATAGTAATTTCTCTGATTTGGATCCAAAGGTAGTTCAAGTTCAATTTGTAATAAGATCGGAACTGGTATTTGCTTATGCTATGTACATTCTTTAACTATAACATAATATGTAAATAAAGAATTTTCTATCTTTTGTGTTACTGAATAAAGTTCACGACAAAATTATGGAGTCCAGTAACCTACTTTTTATTTTGTTTAAAATTTAGATCATGATCCACATGTAGGAAAACAGCAATGCATTATATCATATGCAATTTAACTGCTTCTTTTTTGTTCATTCTATTTGATATATATCACTTAGTCATTCATTTGCCTAAATAAGTGAATATCTAATGAGAGACTATAATATCCTTTGGGAATCTAGCATTTTTTTAACTTCCTTTTAAGCCCTACTGAATTATGTTTCTTAAACAAATAGGGGATAGTAATTTAGTATCCTGAGAACTTTCGAACGTACAGCTTTCACGTAACTGGATGGAGACTTTCTTTCTTTACTCAGGTCAAGTATTTATGTACATTTCAAATTCCTGGTTTAGACTTTTGACCCAACCTTAATTATAAGCTAAGGTTCAGTCCCGTTGCATATATAACGGGGCTTTCAGCTTGAAACAAATATTTTTCTAAAGATAGAGAAAATTTTTAAATGGATTTAGGATTGGCAATTTACATTTCCCCTTTGAACTTAGTGTATGTTCTTTCAATCCTTTTTCTTTCCAGTCTTGCTTCTCTATGTCATCAGTGCTAATCTGAAAAAGAAAGCTATCTCATAATAAAACGTAGACTTGATATTTTGAATTTATCCTAATTACTTTAGGTTTAATTAAAGGTTCTTTAACCTGCTTTAAACACAGCTAACTCTTATTAAGCATGAAAAG
>NW_011888800.1:2192139-2205420 GCF_000151845.1 Pteropus vampyrus | reverse complement strand
TATCTGGGATTTCCTTCAACACAATCATGGTGAGGATAAGGAGAAGTGGGTGAAAGTATAGATGAGAAGATTAGCTTTGAGTTGATAAATGTTGAAGGTGGGCGGCAGGAGTACTAGACTGAGTTACTTTTCATTTGACCATACCCAAAGGAAGGAAATCAGACAACCCATGAGTTACTAGACCTCCATTTAAAATTATTGAACAAAGCAGACCCAAGGAGCAGGAATTAATCATATTTGACTTCTCTAAAATTTATCGGTTAGTTTTATAGGAACATTTTTTTCTCAGGTTCATATATGAAAACTTATGTCATAAGAACACTATATTTTGATAAGAAAACAGTTTTTAAAAACATTTGGAAACCACTTTGAAAAACTGGGGTTAAGAGGGATATACTTTATTTTCATTGTGATATACAAATTTACCTTCAAGATATATTTTTTGTGTGTGTCCACTGATTTTAAACCAAATTTTATTAGAAATTTAATAGTCTGTTGGGCTTAATTGATGAAAGTTATTCTTTAAGGTAATCTTGGACAGTTTTCATCTTTAAAAAGATTGTTTCTTTTAGAGCTGAAATTGCAAATCTCAAATAAGTATCCTTCTCTAGTCCACTTTTAAATTCAAAATTAGAGAAGTTTGAAGAATTGAAAATGGGCATCTACTGCCTATTTGGTGCCCATTAGATCCCCACAGTAATTTAGATCCATTGTGCCAATATGCAGTAATAAATTTAACCTGTGTTGAACATAAATTTGGTCTTTTACAGGTATCCCTAGGATTATTCATTTATGTTATTTTGTCTTGCTTGAGACAATTTTATTAGTTAATTAATTTATTTAATTCAGTTATTAAATGGTGCTAACATATGACTATCTATGCTGGTCTGACACTGTGTGTCCAAAATATTTTCCTACTGGAATTTTAAATTTTTAAATTTTTAATTTATTGTTTTTTTTTTACTGTCTCTTCTGCCTTTATAGCTATATGATATTTTTTCCCATTTCTTTGAGGGATTAACAACCTAACTCTATGCTATTATAGTATAACATTTTTGGTCATTGCCCACATTATGTCACCAATATCAATTTGCTTGCCATTCTCAGATATTGCATTTTCCTACTCATGAATAAATGCCTTGCATTTCTTTTTGTTTTATCTTGAGTAAATGTAAATTGCCCTTACAATCCAAATTCAGCTTTTTTTTCTTTTTTAGCTTTCTGATTCATCATTTCTTATTCTGCTTTTTTTTTTTTTTTTAGCATTTGTCATCCTCAGACAAACTGTTTGTGGGTAACTACTCATGTGAGTGAACTGTAATGAGGATAACATTCTTGCTGTAACAGAGAAAGAAGATCGAAATGAAACCACCTCCCATCTGGAAATCATTGACTCCCCTTCTACAAAACAGTGAGTTTATACTTTACTGAATTACATACTCTTTTTCTCCTTTATTGCTTTGTAGTATAATTGCATATGAATACATACATAATTATAAACTTGCAGTTATGACTTTTTACCTCCTAATATTTGCAAAATATTAACAATAATAATAAACGCTACTGTTACTAGGAAGTTATTAAGAAGTGGACACTTTTCTAAGAGTTTCATATGTATTATAGAATTTAATCCTAAAGTATCAATTACTGAATATGTTACAAAATACTGTCATTTTCATCATTTTGCACAGCTGGTAAATTGTAGAGTAGAAATTCAAACACAGGCATGTGACCCCAAGACCTGAGCAATTTAACCACTATGATATATAGTCTTTAAAAAATACAATTAAGACAATGCATTTCTTCACGATGACAAAACAACCAATTGAAAAACGTGAAATTAATCTAAAACAGATTATTCTTTATTGAGATTAAAAAAAGAATAAAACTGATCAAATTACATTACTTTCTATTTAAATAACTTTGTAGGACAGACACAACGTGAGAATTAGATGTCATAAATACCTGTACTAAATTCTGAAGTATATTCTACAGAAACTTTTTCTTTCTCTTATAATCACTGACTCCTTCCCTTTTTCTTTAAACTTCAAGTTTATCCTTTTTTTAATTTAAACATTAATTTCTACTAAGTGTACACACACACTCACCAAATATAATGTTAAGTGGAAAGGACATTGGATTGGTTATAGGAACACATAAATTATTTTTATGAACTAGGTTGTTGTCAGATTGTTTTTTAATTTGAGAATAATAATATATTTTAAAATACAAAAACTTTAGATTTATGAAGTCTTACTAATTTCCATCCTGTGAGCTGATTCAAAGTAATGTAGTGATAACTTTTGTAGGTGACCTGGCATCTGAGGCACAGGTTTTTGGTGCCCTCGTCATATTCTGTTGTCCCACCTCTGATCTCAGCTACAGCAGTGACAAACAGTTCTGGGCACACTGACAGTGTTCTCTCAGAAACTCCGCTGTGCATTTCTCCATTCATCTGCTTCGGGGTTTTCTGTGAAACCAAGGGAGCTTATTCAGCCCTTGTGCCAGGGAAGCCTGCAAGGGTGAGAGAGTTACTGCCACCTGCAGCAATCTGCAACTAATGGGAGACAAGATATAGTGAATAAATGCAGCAGTCTGACATCCGTCAGCTGATCAATTCTGAGGTACGTTCTATAGAGCTCCTCAGAGAACCCCAGTGAAACTGCTCCTACGTCGGCCAGATTACTAACCAACTCGACAATGTTACTGGCTTTTCCTTTCCCATCTCACTCCCCATACCTCCTCACTCTGCATCCTCAGACTCACCTCCCAAATCAATTACCTATATCCAAGTTCTTATTCTAGATCCTCTTTTGGGACAACCTAAACTAAGACAGGAATTTAGTGTTAAATGTTCAGATAATGTACAGAACCTAGTATTCTTTTTAATCCCTCATTTTAATTTCAAATTTTAATAATACTTGAAAAAAATATGTTAGCCCTATGTACATGTTATATAGTAGCATGATGTATTTGTTTCAAGGTTGTTATATTTGCATATATCTGAAATGTATATTTTAGTGCTTCAAATCTGTATTTAAAAGTAAAAGTTTTGAAATTATTTGAAAAACATTTGTTTCTATATATTTACCTCTTCCAACTACATGGTTCACTTGTTAAAACTCAATAATAGGAGAAAGATTGTTTCTTTAACTTGACATTTTATTCTGCAGGATGTTATTTTTTCCAGGAATTCTGTTTTATGGGACTGTTTAAGGAAAGTGTTGATTTGACATCTGTCATTATAGGTTTCATTTACTGTTTTCTTTTTTCTTTTCTTTCCTTTTTTTGTGGGGAGGAAGGGGGGACGTCTTTCTTTTTAAGGTCAAAAATCAGTGTGCTCAGGAAAATCTCCAAGTGGTTACCAATGAATTAGCAAAATCACAGTCCCCTTTTTCTCATTGAGTAAAGAAAGTATTCTAAGTGCAGCTGCTCAAGCCTTTTTTCTCTCCAAGGTGCTAATTTAGTTAGTACTTAGTAAGGAAACTGCTTCTAAAATTCATAAAAGGAATTAGCAAATTAATTTATTTTTCCTTATTCTAAGACTCCCCAAAACCTGAATGTATGAATACCTGGTCTTAAATGACTTTTAGCGATGAAAATTAACTGTTTATGATATGTATTTATTTAGAAATTCATAAAACTCAAGGTGGTAGGGAGAAAAAAGTAAGACCTGTAGATTGGAATTACCTCTAAAATGTATTCTGAGCTTTATGCAAATAATCATGGCTCCTTTTTATAGTCACGTCTCTTAGATGCATGTGTGTATGTGTGCCGGGTGTGTATCTGCTTCCTAAAGTGCTTTTGTTAACACCATAATTTTAAATTAAGTTTTTCAGAAAGCTGTTCCTGCTGTACATTTTGGCATCTAAGATTAGGTCAGTGGCCATAAATCTCATTTATGTACTTAGTGCAAAGGAGATACTGCTGTCTTGGGAATCATGTGAGCCAGATTCCTTACTTTGCCCCCCTTACAAGATATTGACATATAAAACAAACGCTCCCATTTTGTTTTGCATCTTTCTTCATTTAAAACTTTAACTAAAGAATGTTTATGCAAGGTTCTTTTTCATTCATAAAAATGGAAATCACCCTTAGTGTCTGCATGAGTAGGCTTGTATTCTTCTTCACGAATTCAAATGATAGATTGCCCCATAAAATCTTTACATTTGGCTTGTGCAGCTGAGTTCATGACTGAATACAGAATGATAAAGACGCTTTAGCATTTTGTGGAAAGAGAAGAAATCATGCCTTCTAGATGGCCCTTAAGCTAGCTTTTAACTGCCTGGAAATCAGCTAAAAATGTATAATCAAACTTGCCATAAAAGGCACGGTATTTAGTGTAAATCTTTGGGGCATAATCTGTAAATTAATGCGAAGGGATTCTTTAACATAGTTTGATTTTAATTCTATTTGCATGGAAGTTTGCCAATCCAAATATATTTAAAAATGTATATATACATACATTTATATGTGTGTGTGTGTGTGTGTGTGTGTGTGTGCGTGTGTGTGTCTCTGTCCATCAGAAGTTGAAATAGAAATGACGGATTGTGTCACTGGCCAGTCCAGCAGCCTATTTCTTTCAACACATCACTGTGTATTTACTGTTTTAGCTATATTGTTTTCAATTTCTGGCAAAATAGTCAGTTTTTGATCCTGGGTAGAAAATGTCAGTGCTCACATTTCCTGTAGGGTTTTGGCCTTTTTGTGAAAAGGTAGGGGAGAGCTAAATGAATTATGATGCTGTCATCTGAAAAAACCACAGTGTATTTCTTTGCCAAATTTTAGCAAGAACAGAGCTGATCATCTGCTAGTCAAAGGCTTTCCTTGAACCCTACCAGCAGTTCACTCAGGCTTCTCTGCCTGTTCTCTTTCATGCTGTGAGAATGTAGGCTACAAAAGTCCTTTTAACCTTCCCTTTGCAAGGTTAATTGATTTAATAACCCCCAAAGAAGATAAGTTTTGCCAGAGGAATTTAGAAATCTAAATTTAGGAATTTAAAATTTCAGAACTGAGCTTAAGTAATATTAAAATTAATACTGAATTGCTTCTTAATGTAAATAGTTTATGGAGAATGAATATACCTTGTATTATGTTTTTGAAATTTGAGACTCCTCTTGTCCTTCACAGTTCTATTTCCCTAGATTTTATAGAATAACAAATATTACCAGATAGTATTTGTGTGTTATAATCTTTGAAATCAATGCACTCTGAATGTGAATATAGCTATCGTACATTATAATCATCTGATATGATACTTTGCCATGCTTAAGTGCTCCTCAATAACCATTAATTTATATTTTATTTAATTTATATTTTATATTTTATTTTTTAATTTATATATATTTATATTTTATATCTTTACTGACCCCTAAAGAAATATCCTTGCTTGGACAAATGGCATTTTGCTCCTACCTATTTACAGCAGTTCATAGAAAAATATCTCAATATTAAGGTGTATAATCTATGATGATTCTTCTACTTAACTTTTAAGCAATCACTTTGTAAGTAGTTTCAAATGATTTTTGAAGACTTAACTTTGATTTATCCTTCTTGATAAATAATTTTGTCTTCATTTTCTCTTATCCCCATATCACAGAGAATAAAACATTTATTTTCTGTACTCACTGGATTTAAATTCTAGTGGAAATACTCATAATTATGTAAAATAGATATGAGAGACAGAGGAATGTACCTAACCTAGATTTCCTTGGATATCAGGCAAAGATAGGAGAAAGAAAAAGAAATAAAAGGCCTAGGAGCCAGAGAGTGCGAAGCTACAGAAGACTTGAAAATAATGGCAGAAAAGGGATGCAGAAAAAATTACTAACGTAAGTCAACCTGCATTATGTGTGGTACTCTGCTATGTCACTGAGATACAAAGACAGCTAAGGAATAGGTCCTACCCTCAAAAGCTTATATATGATCTACTGGCAACAGTGCATTCCATTTGTATTGAAAGATTAAGATGGAGGAGTTTTTGGCAAGAAAAATATGCTCTGTAGACTACCCAAGGAATTGTACTTTTATTCCATGAAGTCTCTTCCAGCCACCTCACCTGCCTTAGCTGCATAAAAAGCATCTGCTTACAAACTGTCCCGCATACGTTTCTGCCCCAGTATGATAGTCTTTGTATTTTCACAATGAGGAAATAAGGAGCTGATTATCATTTTTCATATATTTTTTCCTAATTTCATCTCAATGTGTGGAAGTTTTGATGTTACAGTGAAGATGAAGAGTGAGAATAGTCTCCTGAGTTGTAAGAGAGTTTAAATAAATAAGGCAGAGTTTTAGCATCATGCTCTTATAGCTGAGAGGGAACATGAAAGTCATTTGGTCTCTCGGCAAGTTAGCAGCATAGATGGGACCAAAGCTTACATCTCCTGACTTTCAGTTCAGTGACACTCGACATTGTTTACAGAACCTTCTCTGGAATTTTAATCAGGACTTTTGGGGTAGTGAGATTATATCTGATTTCAGAAAGTCAATTTTAGAAAGCTTTTACAAAATAACTAAGTCAGAAGTGCTAAGCAAGAACTAAAATGTATAATGCTTCAAAAACTTGCAACATTTGGAATTGCAGTGCAAAACAAACATGTAACCAAAAGACAAGATTTGAATGATTAAACTAGCTTCCTTATATGGAAATTTAGGACATTTTGTGGGGCCTTTGCACTTAGAATTTAGCCTGCCTGTAACATTCTTCTTCCAATTATTGTCATTGTTCACTTCTTGCTACCCTTGGGGGCGTGTCACCTTCTCAGGGAGACATTTCTTGGCCACTCATCTATAAGTGCCACACAGCCACTCTAATAATGTGTCATCTGCTTCTTCCCTGTCTTAAATGTCTCATTAAAACTCATCCCTATCTAACATGAGATATATTTTACTTCTTTTGCTTTTCTTTATTCTCTGTGTTCCTCAGCTAGAATGTAGGTCCTTGGTGGTGGAGGTGGTGGTGGTGGTGGTGGTGGTGGTTGCTAGGTGTAGGGGTTAAGATTCTGACACCCTGAAGGTGTTTAATATTTACCGAATACGACATAAAACAGATATTTCTTCACTTATATAAAACAGATATTTCTTCATTTGCTCATTAAAAAGCAATTAAAACATTATTTAGACATTATATATGAAGTTTAGTATTCCCATATATATAATTTTAGAAGCTTTATTGTTAGCTTTGACAGGTGGTTCTATTTTGTATCTGGCACATAGGAATCAGTTTTGTTGCCTGTTTCCAAGAATAAGGAAAAAATGTTTAAGCTATTAAATATCTGAATTAAATGCATAAAACAATGTTTTACCATATATTTTGTGTATAGATATGAAAAAATTAATTGTTACAGAAGGGTGCATGATAAAAAAGTAAGAACGAGAAGTAGCGTAAATTTATACATGTTTAATCTTAGAAGATACTGACAGTTGTCTGAACTGTAGTGCTGGTTTCCACTTCCACCAGCAATGTATTGTTTTTGCTCCACAACCTTGCCAACACTTCATATTACTGGTCTTTTTAATTTGTCTATTCTAGCAGGTATGTTGTAGTATCTTATTGTGGTTTTAATTTGCATTTCTCTAATTACTGATGAGATTAAATATCCTTTTAATATTTTTATTGGCCATTTTGATCATCTCTAAATGGGTCCTATCTATTTTTGTATCAAGCTATCTAACCTTTTCATTGATTCATAAGATTCTTTATATATTTTAGATATGAGACTTTTCTCAAATATGTCTGTCGCAAATATATTCTCCCATTCCATACTTTGACTTTTCATTCTCTTAATGGTATCTTTCTTGAACAAAATTTGTTAATTCAGTGTAGTGCAATTTATCACTTTTTCCTTTATAGCTAATGCTTTTAATGTCCTATTTAACAGAACCTTTCCAAGCCCAAGGCCATTAAAAAATGTTATCTTCTAGAAGCTTTATTGTTTACCTTTCGCATTTAGATCTATGGTCTCCTTCAGAATTGATTTTTGTGTACAGAGTAAAGTAAGGTTTAGATTTTATGTTTTTTATAATGTTATACAGTTGAACCATCCCCATTGATCGAAATGGCAATTTTTTCCCAGGGCTCTGCAGCGTTACCTTTCTCATAAATTAGGTATTTATATAACTATGTCCTGTTTCCAAATTCTTTGTTCTTTTCTGTTAGTTGATTTGTCTATCATTGTTCTAGTACCACACTATCTGAGTTATAGTAGCTTTTAAGTATGTCTTGATATCCAATAGAATAAATCCTCTAGCTTTGTTCTTCAAAATTAGTTCAGCTCTTTTTAGCCCTTTACATTTCCATGAAAATTTTAGAAACTGCGTGTCAGTTTCAACCAAAAATAATCCTGGAGTTTAGATCAGGAAAAAAAAAATTAAGTATATAAACTAATTATGGGAGAATTGAGATTTCTGCAATACTGAGACTTCTAATTCATGAACAAGGTGTAGACCTCATATTAAGGGGTTTTTTTTTTTAATTGCTTATTTAATTTATCTGGGGATTTCAGCAATATGTAAAGCATATAGCATGACATTTGTACACCAAAGATTAGAGGCACTGGTAAACTGGGAAAAATGGAATCTATCTGGCTGACCAGTTATTTAATTATAAGTGGTAGAAAAATTCCATCAGTGCCATGTTCTCAAAGCAGCCAAATCTCTCACCTAAATCCAAGCCAGAGCCACAAGTATGTGAATCTTACTCTGAAGGAGAGATTCTCAGAGAGAGATTTGGGATTTGGTGCCAGAGACAGAGGCCGAGGTGGCCTCACAAGAGAAGGAGTGTGATTGTATCCAAAAGAGACCTACATGAACTGGGCTGGGAACATGGCTAGAGATCATATAATCAGAGCCTCTAACTCAGAACCAGGAAAAAAAAGATTCTCTCTTGCACCGAGGACATATACTGTAGCTAGCGATCATCAGGAATCTAGATGCTTATACATAATCATAAACTGATAACCAAGAATCATCAAAGATTTCAGGAAAACCAACACAGGCTCAGGAGACAGGCATCACATTAAACACACAAAAATAATTTAACCTCTGGGGAATATGAGTTAATATGAAAAGCAAAAGAAAACTAATTATTATCATTAGTATTCAATAAATTAGGGAAGATGTAGCTGAAGGGTTGCTATGAAAGTGAATCAATTCTAAGGTTAAATAAAACAAAATCTTAGCATAAGGATAAATAGAAAAACAGCTCTAAACGTCAGCCTAGAGAGCTGAAAGTTAAGCAAAGGAATTTTTGCATAACCCAGTGCAAAATTACAAAGATGAACAAGTATAGAAGTTTACATTTGGTGCCCTTTATTTCTCTTTTTGTGGTTGACAGGTTCCTCAGCTTCATGACATTATATGTATATGTTCAGTCTTTGGGAGATAGGACATAGGAAATGTTTGAATTCATAAAGGGAACTGTTAGAAAGTACTGAGAGTAACAAGTAACGATGAAGGCACAGTGAGAGGAATGAGTGGTTCTATATTTAAGTAACTTATGCACTTATCTTTATTGTATTCTTCATCTTATTTTTGTTAGGTTTAAAGAAAAATAGGGGTCTATTTTTCTCTCTCATTCCCTTTACTACTACAGTTAGCAATTTCTATTTATAGGTCTTTTGGAAGATGACTTATAATTTTATATGATACAATTATATCTCTACTAATTTAGCATCTTCAAACATCTCTATTGTCTCTTCACAATTAAGAGTAAGGAATTAGCTAGATTTTATTTAATATTTACTATATGCCAGACACTATATTAACTCATCCTTACAACATCCCTATGAGTTAGGTACTATTGTCATTCTCATTTCACAGATGATGAATCTGAGGTACCTAGAAATTAACTAGGCCAAGTTTACGGTAAGTAGGAAGTTGGTGGGATACATATAAGCACAATGGATGTTATGCTTCTGGTTTTAACGTCTGTTATATGGCCTCTCCACAGGTCAGCGATATATCTGTACTATAAGTCTGTTATTAAATGATTATATAAAAATATAGATACTTTTCTCAAACTATTTAGCTATAAAATTTTAAATGAGAAATTTAAGTGTAGAAATTTGTCATATGTTATAAAATAAATTACTTCCAATGGAATTCTAATAGCATGGCTTTGCAGTGCAGAAGCAAAGCAAATACTGTGTGGATTCAGGTGCTGCATTCAGTTTTTAATTAGTGACCGTGAAAGTAACTTCTCAGTGTCGTTAAAGCAATTTGATAGTGGAATAACTTTACACCATTAATACTTACTTATAAATAAATTCACCTTGGGAGAACAATACATTAAAATGAAATGATACTACTTAAGATGAACTATACTAAAGAGGTAACTAAAGAGGTCAGCGGCAACTTAACTGTTTTGGAAAACTTCTGACATTAGCAACAAAGTGAGGCTGACAAAGTCACCTCTACTGTTAAGATCTGGAAGTTTGATGGCAACCTATGTACACGCTGTAAACAAAAAATATGCCAAAGAAATAAAAGGAAACAAAATGTTTCCCCTCCCTCCCCAAATGGCTCATTGCCTTGGTTGTCCCACAAATACGTTCATTGAAACAAAACCAAAAAATGTATTAAAGCTAGATATAAAACCAAAAGTGTCTATAAGAAAGCTGATTTAAAGATATTCATAGGAAAATGACATGTCTAAAGCATGCTATACCTTAATAACATCGTCCTTAAATAAAATGTTTTTTAAATATCATATTCAGAAATTGACCTCAATTTTTAAAAATCTAATTTAATTCCTTTATGTCTATACTATATAAGATTTGAAGAGGGAGAGTTTAAAATTCTTCTCAAACTTATCCAGGAACATTGTCTTCATTGTTTTTCTTTATTCTTTCACTACGTTTAAGTAACATATTTGAGTGAAAATTTTAAAAATTCAGTAAAAATCCAGATGTTTCCAAAGGCATTGATAAATTCATTTAGAAAATTATTTGGATTTCTGAAATCAGTTATATGGACCCCGAATTAACATGATGTTTAGAGGCATATAATATAATTCAAAACATGAAAGCAAGTTAATAATTTGATAATTTCCTACTAGTCAAGCGTTATGCCCCAGAATATATTACAGTTTGGCAAATATGGGGAAACAATCGAGAGATATGGAAGAAAACTCTGTGAGGTCCGTCTTTCAAATAAACAGAACAGAAATGGATGGTGGAGGAGAGATAATTTTTGGAAATAGAAGAAAATTGTCCTTAGTTTAAAAAGATATAATTATTGATTGAAATTCCCACCCAGAACAACTCTTTGATGCTATCAGAGTTATATTCTACCACCCCAAGGAAAAAGAGAAATGCAGTAATGACGAAATGGTAGTGAGAGAAAATGTTAAATAGTGGAGATGTGACATGGCTAAAACTTATTAGAAGGTGGTGGCAGTGCAAATTGAGAAGTGGGAAGAAATATGTCTATTCAGAGTCACCTCTGCACAAATGAAGTGATATTGGGAGGATCTCATTTAGGAAATCCACACAACTGGCACGGATACCTTCTATTTTTTCTTACCTTCTTATTGATGAATTAACACACAGAAAAAGGCACAAGTAGAATATACAGATTAATGAATTTTTACAAAGTGATCTCACCTGTTTAACTGCTGTCCAGGTCAAGAAATAAAATATGTAAACTTCAGAAGACCTACCTCAGCTTTGAGCCCTTCCCAGTCAATATTCGTTCTCCCTTTCCTAAAAGTAACCACCACTCTCCCAATTAATACCACAGATAATTAGTTATGCTTGGTTTTGAAATCTCTATACATGAAACTATGTACTTATTCTTATATATTGTGTTGTACCTGGTTTCTTTTACTTTATTTCGCTCAACAGTAAGGTTATAAAATTAGTTCATGTTCTCGTATAAATAGTTTGGGGTTTTCTTCTCTTTTTAATTTTTCCTGAATAGTATTCCATTGTGCGGATATCCTACAATTTATTTTCCATGCTATGATGGACATTTCGGTGTTTTATGGCTATTACAAATTAATTATGCTCTGAATATTCCTGTTCAGACCTTTGGTTCAAATATGTATGCATTTTTGAGTAGAATTGCTGTTTTTTTTTTTTTAAGTGGTTAAAACAATTTGCACTCCCACCAACAGCGTATTAGAATTCCATTTGCTCCAAAGCCTCACCAGTACTTTGTATTCTCAGTCTTTTTAATATGTGCCATCCTAGTGAGCATGCAGTGGTATCTCATTGTATTTCTAATTTGTAGTTCTCTGATCATGTTCATCATTTGGACATCCTCTTTTATAAAGTGCCCATTTATCTCTTGTACATTCTCCTATAGGACTGTCATAGTTTTTAATTAATTGGTAAGTATTTTTCAGATGTGTGTGTTACAATATAATCTTTTATACTATGAATTCCCTTTTTACTCTATTAATGGTATCTTTGGATGAACAATTTATTCTTTTTCTTGTCTTTTAAGATTAATGCTTTCTGTGTCTCATTTAAGAAAAGTTTTTCCCTGTTTCAAGGTCATGGTGACCATGTTATCTTCCAAAAGCTGTATTGTTTTATCTTTCACATTCCAAGTATGGACTATGAACATTATGTTAAATTACTATCTAAAAAGTTTGAACTAATTTATATGCCTACTAAAATGTGCATGAGCATTCCAACTTCCTCACGTTTGCCAAAATTTGCCCAAACTGGCTATTATTGTCTTTTTATTATTGTCTTTTTTTAAATCTGGCTAGTGAGGTACAGCTTTTTATTGTTATTGAAATTTATGAGCTAGCCAAGACATACAAAAATGGTCAAAAATATTACACATATATACATATATGTATATGGTTATATACATGTACGTATGTGTATATATATAAATAATACACCCAAGTATCTATAACCCAGATTTTTCTTTTCAAGTATAGGCTAGTTGAAATAGTCTTCTAAATTCAGATCAAGCTGTTTGAGAGTCATGGTCAAGTATCCCTTGTTTACAAAGTTAGCATGATAACAGCTACTGGCAGGGTAGATGTTCACAAGTGGTTGTCTGTGAACATTTGGGGATAAGAGATTTACATGTGCATAAATAAATAAAATTTCTCTTACTAAATTCTAGATGAAAATTAGGTTTTTAGGTAGAAATCCCCCAGTTTAAAACTCTTGGCATTAAAGTGTCATGAACCTAGCTAGTTCAATGAAATAATGGGAAGGAAAATCTCCAAAGAATTAAAAAGCAATGGAGTATATGTTGATGCTCCCCAAATAGCATCCCTGGCATGTTTACCCAGTATAGACTTGCTCAGAAAAAAAA